>NC_090907.1:12253489-12553489 GCF_040956055.1 Brachionichthys hirsutus
GTGTGAACATGAGATGGGTTTTAAATGGCTTTATTCCTTTATTTTGCTTTCATTTCCACTTTCTTAATGTCACACTTTACCTAAAATAATTTTTTTTCTTTCCATGATAAGAACAAGAACATTGCACCTCTGTTGAAATGAGACGTCCTTTATTGTGCCGTGTTGTTCTTCATTTTAAGCACTTGTATTGATACTGAAAGAGGTTTCTATAGAAACCTTTTAAATAAAAAAACCCAAAGATATTAACTTTGAAATGAAACTTTAGTGATATAGAAAATAATGTCTCCAACGCTGTTCCACAATTAGTTCTCACTTAACAAATATTGATCATTTAACATCCACCTCAGTAGGAACTTGTGAAGCCTTTTGTTGACTTGCGCGTCATTTTTGTTATTATTTGAAACACTTTCACTTGCAGTGACAAAAACAAGCGTTAACCGTATTACCAGTCTCTCCCAGTAGGGGGCTCGTTTTAATACCGGACGCCTTAACTTACTGGGATGTATTGTTAAAAGGGGACCCCGACTATAATGGCACGCTAGCTCGACACAATATATTTTGCTCTCAGTAACAGAACTATAAGATTAAAATGGCCATTTTTGAGTACCAATGCAGACAAGTAGAAGCAAAGGAAAAGCATAATATAGGTGCAGTCCATTTGTTATGTTCGCTGTGCGTAGTTGGGCTACAACGTTTTGCCATCAACCCAGAATTTATTGCAAATGAAAACATGGCGGCCACCATGTATCAATTTATGTTGTAAACAAAATGGATTAAAGAAATTATTTTTTTGTCAATGTATTTACGGTTTTTGGTAGTATTCTTAGACCGATTTGTAAAGACAGTCGGGGTTCCCTTTACACTGAGTTTAACCGTGGACATGATGTTTCTGAGCTCTTCCCAGACGATCACAGACCGGTTGTGTGTTTGTTGAGAAACATACGACCTTCCAATCAGATCATGTTTTCCTAAAGCACAGAATTTATTTTTGTCAGCGTGTTTTTAATCGAATGTTTTTGCTACTGAAAGCAGATTGTCATCTGAGTGAATATTTTTGCTGTTATATTGACTTTTCAAGATGCAATAAAATCCAAAAACCATGATTGAAAGTGATCTCAATGTATTTTTATGCCACGATTCAACAACAATCTGTTAAAAATAGATAAGGTGCATCGTCCATCAGTTTCTGCATTTAAAGCGATTATGCCATCATCTCTGTACAGAACGAGCAGAAAGCGTTCCTCATCGAGTCCCAGAATACGGTGAACAGTAGCTTCTGGGAAGAAGGGGAACATCAGGGGTGTGTGTTAGTGTTCAATCATCTTTCAAAAGCTCTGGTTCTGGCTGAATAGAAGGAAGTGGCTTTGACTTCCCCAGGAAATGGGGAGAGGAAATTGAGGGGCTTCCACCTCTCTGGAGCAACAAGACGACTCAGAATTCAGGAGGAGAGAGAGAGAGAGAGAGAGAGAAAGAGTTGACGGAGGGAAGGGTGGCGGGCAGACAGAAAGACAGAGATTAGAAGACACATCAGCCAAAAGGATTTCTTGGTCCTTGGTTTTAGTTTTCAGATTCTTTGTGGAGATGAATCTCGTCCTTGGAGCGCTGAATGTTCTCGTGTGCTGCTCGGTGTCCTCACAAACACTGGACCCTGCTGGGAGGAACGTCTGCCAGGGCGCCAGGTAGCGTTCACCCTCACGCCTCGGTGTAATACTGTTTTACTAGTTCAGTGACGGCAGCAGCAAGGACGTACCGCCAGGCTTGTGACCAGCGGCTCGACACTGACATCCTCCTTGTGACTGTTGTCAGGGTGTACGAGTCTGCAAGTGTTTGCTTCTTGATGATGATGATGATGATGATGATTGCTAAATGTCAAATGTGATTATATTCCGTGCTTTCAGGGACCCCTCCAGGCAGGTCTGTTGCCCTGGGTGGGGGCAGGATGGAAAAGAGTGCACCATACGTGAGTTTAACGCACCTCATGGACGGCAATCTGCAGGAGCTGCTTTTAATGCTGCCATGGTTTCACTGGTATGCTGTGTGTGTGTGTGTGTGTGTGTGTGCGTGTGTGTAGCTGTGTGTGAGGGTGAGCAGGCCTGTCTCAGCAATGAGATCTGTGTGTATCCTGGAGTGTGTCACTGTCCAGCTGGCTACTATGGAGCTCACTGTAAAACCCGTGAGTATCTATGAAACACCAGTAAAACCAGTGAAACCAGTAAAACACCAGGAGACTAATTACTTTATAAACCCTTAAATGCGTCTCGTTCGTTGCACGAGACCTGCTTCTATTCAACACTTTATTTTAATGTATGTGTATTCAGATATTTCCTATATAAGAACGGAGAGAAGGTATGCATTTCTATTTTTAGAACAAACATTTGGGACATGATGAGATGATCAATGGAGGAAAGAATTGTTCTATTAGACAATAGGACTTACCGCCTTTGTTCCGAAATAAAGAACTAAAAGGAAGTAATTTTTTTAAATCTCTAGTAGAAAGTATAAAATGTAACTACTACTGTACTTTCAGCTTCTCCACTTCACCCTGTCCTTTGCATCGTCCTCCCCAACACCAGCCACTCTCATGTCCTCCCTCACTACGTCCATGTATCTTCTCCTGGATTGTCCTCTAGCCCTGTTCCCTGGCAGTTCCATCCTCAGCATCCTTCTACCGATATAGTCCCTGTCTCTCCTCTGGACATGTCCAAACCATCAAAGTCTGGTCTCTGACCTTGTCTCCAAAATGTCTGACCTTCTCTGTCCCTCTTATTGTCTCATTTCTAATCCTGTCCAACCTGGTCACTCCCAAGGAGAACCTCAGCATCTTCATCTCCTCCACTTGGCCTTGCCGGTGACGGTACTTTGAACGGTTTTAACACGATATTTATTTGTCTGCTTGGAGCCAGGCTGTCCACCTGAGTTCTGGGCTCCAAACTGCCGTCAGGCGTGTCAGTGCCATCCACACGGGCGCTGCCACCCTGTCACCGGCGAGTGCACGTGCAACGCCAACCGTTGGGGCCCGCTCTGTCAGCACACCTGCAAGTGCGCCCGGCACGGCCGCTGCCACCCCACCTACGGAAACTGCACCTGCGACGAGGGCTGGTGGTCGCACACCTGCTCCAAACCGTGCCAGTGCACCGGCGGGGGCTCCGTCGGTCCCGGCTGTGAGCAGCTGACGGGACGGTGTCAGTGCCATAAGGGCCACTGGGGGCTGAAGTGCCCCGTCTCCTGCAACTGCTACCTGTCGCCGTGCAACCAGCGTACCGGTGTGTGCGACTGCCAGGCAGGCTGGTGGGGGCCCAGCTGCGACCGGAGATGCAACTGTGAGCTCACAAACAGCAGGTGTGACCCAGCCAGCGGGCGGTGCACGTGCCACCCGGGGTACCAAGGCCCGTTCTGCAACCGGGCCTGTGAGGCCGGGACGTATGGCAGCGGTTGTGAGATGAGGTGGGTGTCGAGCAGAACGCAGCGTCTGTTCGCGTGGACGTTTGTTACGCTTGTCGTTGTTTGATCTCCTGCCTTTAGTTGCGGTTTCTGTAAAGACGACCACCTCTGCTCCGCCACTGATGGCGCCTGTGCCGCCTGCCGGCCCGGCTGGAACGGTACACGGTGCAACCGCCCATGCCCGCCTGGTTACTATGGAGATGGCTGTTCTAAGACATGCCCACATTGCAGAAAAGATGAACCCTGTGACCCACAAACTGGGAGATGTTGGAGGTGTGACCCCGGATGGATTGGATCCAGGTGTGCATTTTGCGTTTTGAGGCAAACGTGTGGCTGCCGCGGTCATGTGGCAGTAAGAATCGTTTAATGTTTTAGGACTAATCACGTGTGTTAAACGCGCCGTCCTTTTTAGCACGGTTTCATTATGACACGAAGCTTAGCAGCAGTTCCTCAATGTTTTTAAACCCCACATGACCAATAATCATGCCCAGATGTTGGTCTCATATCATAGCGAACTACAGAACTACAACGTGCTTTGCTTTGGAAAACATTTGCTGTAAAGCTAATGGAGATTATAGGAGTGTGTGTGCTTCATATGTCATGATTTGTGTCCTTCCCATCATTCCAGGTGTGATGAAGCCTGCTCCAACAGGACATACGGAGACGCCTGCAACTTCCTCTGCAGCCTTTGTATCCATGGTTACTGCCATCGCGTGACAGGAAGGTGTGTCTGTCGGGCAGGCTTTCAGGGAGAGAGGTGATGTTTCTCTTTGGACACACACACACACACGCACACACACACACACACACGCACACGCACACACACAGACACGAAAACAAGGTTCAAGGTTACTTTATTTATACCCGTGGGTAGATTGTTTTGGGAGAAAGGTTGATAGCATTTGCCATCCATTTCAGAAACACATAATGAACCAAAGAGGTACTTAATCGAGTATCAGGGCAATATAAGTACTCGATGTTCCACCATATAACAATGCAGAAGCATAAAAAGTTGAGAAAAATAAATAAGATTTAAGGTAACTTAAAACCAGTGCAATAAAACCCAATAACCTTCAGAAATTAAAAGCAATCATTTAAGAACCGGAATCAGAAACTACATTTTAAGTTCACAATAAAAATAGAGCTAATAAATAAAACAAGTGAATCAGACGGAGTGTAATATCACTCCTTCTTATTGAGCTCAGTGATGACAACGGGAACAAAGCTAGTTTTATAATGTTTAGTCCTGCACACGCGCACGAACACACACACACACGCACACACATACACACACACACACCACCAGTGGTGATAATTTTGTGGAAATGTTTGTGTTATTTCCAATTAATTTCCGACTTAATACCGAAAGTATAAATCACCACATTACTGTGCAGTTAATGGTGAACATTATTTTATTCTAAACTTCTAACGTATCAGGTTATCATGACGTTTATGGGCTCTTCACTTTTCTTCCTCCCAGAAGGGGGCGCCATTTTGCTGCAGCACATCTGGCGCCTGAAGCGAACAGTCCCGGTTTGACCTGAGCCCAGAGCTGAGTCGGGGTGATCCGAGCTCGATTTCAGGACGCTGATTGGCTGATTTTAGTGTCATTCATTTATTACTTTCAACCAGCTATTTGTTGAACAGCTCCTGCTGAGGGTGATTGTTCTGTTGCCCCTAGAGCTGAGCAAACAGACAGACAGACAGGCG
This sequence comes from Brachionichthys hirsutus, assembly GCF_040956055.1. Classification (NCBI taxonomy): domain Eukaryota; kingdom Metazoa; phylum Chordata; class Actinopteri; order Lophiiformes; family Brachionichthyidae; genus Brachionichthys; species Brachionichthys hirsutus. The sequence continues at coordinate 12,258,641 of NC_090907.1, forward strand.
GGCAGGCAGGCAGATAGAGAGAGAGACAGACAGGCAGGCAGACAGAGAGACAGACAAACAGAGAGACAGGCGGGCAGGCAGACAGGCAGACAGAGAGACAGACAAACAGAGAGACAGACAGGCAGGCAGACAGACAGACAGACAGACAGGCAGGCAGATAGAGAGAGAGACAGACAGGCAGGCAGACAGAGAGACAGACAGACAGACAGGCAGGCAGGCAGGCAGACAGAGAGACAGACAAACAGAGAGACAGACAGACAGGCAGGCAGGCAGGCAGACAGAGAGACAGACAAACAGAGACAGACAGACAGGCAGGCAGGCAGGCAGACAGAGAGACAGACAAACAGAGAGACAGGCAGGCAGGCAGGCAGACAGAGAGACAGACAAACAGACAGACAGACAGACAGACAGGCAGGCAGAGGTCTGATAGGAAAAGCAGATTATTGGCACAGATGATTTTCTATCATGCTTTAAACACAATTTATTGATACATTTCATATTTAAAGTGCACAAATATTGACAATTTGTCCAAGTGCTTATGACTATTATTGTAATAGTAATGTTTAGCTGTTGCCGTGTGACTGAGGGAAGGCGGGGCCTACTATTGACCGGCCGCCATTGGTGAACCTCTAATCTGCTCCCTTTTGTTTTCCTCTTGATTCGTGGCAGTCGTCGCAGCACGAATCATGATTCGGTGACCTCGGACGTTATTTGTCTGTTTTTTTTCAGAGTGAATCGTGTGATTGTATATTTTTTTCCAGCTGTAACAGAAGCTGCCCCGCCCTGCACTATGGCCCCAACTGTTCCTCCACTTGTGACTGTGGTGAGGGGGTCTCCTGCCACACAGTCACTGGCATCTGCCCCAACGGTATGTCCATCCGTCCATCCGTCCATCCGTCCATCCGTCCGTGAGCCTGGATGTCATTACGTGTGTGTGTGCGTGCGTCTCAGGTGTCTCAGGCGCTGTCCTAGCAGGTATCCTGGGCCCTTTGCTCCTCCTGCTCCTCGCTGTCCTGTGCTGCTGTCTGTGTTGTGGGGGAGGTCCTGTTGACATCAAAGACCGGTCGGTGCTCCTCTGTTACTTTGATGTCGACTAAACGTCTACATTTTGCACTCTCATGTTCAGCACCGCTAAGATATGAACTTCTGTAGAGATCCGTGTTTAACATCGTCACGCGTGTGGAGTAGCTCGACCCGTCTTCCTTAGAACTGATTATCATTGTATTATAATCACGTCCAGTTTTGAGAAATCAGCCGTGCAATCTGGCGAACGCTTTTTTTGTCGCAGGGCGCCGGCGGCAGACGGAGGCTGGTCGGTGCGGGTGAAGTATCACGTCTACGGCGTCCTGGCTAACATCGGCGCTGCGCTGCCCTGCATCTCTGACTGGTCCTCCGGCCTGCCCCGTGTCACCGGTCAGTCCGGCTGAACCCTGTGTTTATCCCGTATTTAGTTATACAAACACGTGTATTATATCCAGTTCTCAGTACACAGCTCCGTGGAAATAAGATGAAACTGCAAAATTCATCAAGAGCAGCCTGACTCTGCGCTCTGATTGGTGGATGAGGACTCATTTCTTCCCATTGCGTGTCACTAATCAGATTAAATGTGTTCGACATCAAACGGATTATAAGAACATGTATTATTATTATCGATTGGCAATCCTTGGAAAACCTTTGATTCTTTGTAACTGAATCTGTTTTTCACACACACACACATGCAGTGTCTCACCATGACCCTGAGCTGACCTTCAACCACAGCTTCATTGAGCCCCCCTCCTCTGGTTGGGTGGCTGAGGGCTCATCCTTTGACAGTGATGAAGAGGAGGGCGAGGCGCTCTACTGCGTCCCTCCTAGAGAAGGTAGGAGCAGGGACAGTATTTGCATCGCTGACACTGCAGACTTCCTCTTCCTCTCTTCTCACGCTGCACGGCCTTTGTGTCTCACCTTTTCGGCAGACATTGAGGCGCTGGCAGGCGGCGAGTTCCAGGAGATGAGCTCCAAGTGCAACATGTTCTTAGACCCATCGGGCTTCAGCAGCGAGGACATCGCCTCGCCCTTTAACATCCCTCGCACCTCCAGTCTCGCCAAGTCCAAGCGGCCGTCCGTCTCATTTGCCCAGGGCACCCGCTTTAGCCCCAAGGAGAGGCGTGGCTCTGCTCAGGATCCTCCTTCTCTTGCTGGACATGTCCGCAACAAACCCAAGTCATCCTGGGGGTTTTTGATGCTGTCTTCCCTCCAGAGTCAGGGAGGTCCAGCGAGAACTGGGGAGGAAAGCAGCGCCGCTGGGGCCGAGAAGAGGGACGAGGAAGACGATGTGCAGGAATCCAGCTGTGAGGTACGGGACCAAGATGTAGACGGGACCCCAGCCCGGGCCGAATCAGGACAAAGATGGACCGAGTCCAACACAGCTGGCCATAAAGGGACTCAGCCGACAACATCTGGCTCTGATGGTCAGTCAGGCGTCCCGGATAAGGTCACAACCGTGTACGTGACGGTGGGCAAGGCAGGTCGGCCCGCCACGACCACAGAGGCGAGTTCTGAGGGCCCCGTCCAGGCAATGCTGCGACGGCTCGGCAGCCTCCAGAGACAGAGGGAGCAGGAACCTGGCCGGGTGAACCCGAAAGCGCCTGGAGGCGTGACCAAACCACCGAGGAAGAAGCTCGGCGCCCGGGCGAGCATGTGGGAGCAGGGAGAGCCGTCTGCAGTGGAGGTTGGGATCTGTAAGCCAATCAGGAGAAAGCGTGCGCCGCTCAACGCCGCCGGTGCCGGAGACGGCGCTTCATCAGGGAGCAGCACGCCTAACCGGCCGCTGTCAGCCGTTCTGCGGAGTCTGCCAGAGGTTGCTGCAGCTGCTCCAGGGTCAGATGTGAGCGCCGAGGGCGACAGGAAGCAGGGCGGCGACGGCGGCGAGGGACGGACTGAGAACGGCTACCTGACCGTGGGGCCAGCAGGAGACGCTGCCGGTCCCAACGAGGGCGCCGAGCCCTGCTACGAGAACATCACGACGGTGGACAAACCGAAGAGTCGGCAGGTCTGAGCCAAACGCACCTGCGTAGCCTATTTATTATTCGTACGTGGAGGCAGCACTTGTAATAAATAAAATACTTTTAGCCACAGAATGCAGATAAAAGGAATATTGTAGGTTGACAGATAAATAAACTGAGAGGCTGTGTCGACGGCTTTGTGTAGTTTCTTCTAACGTCGGCGCTGATTACACTCAGAATCTACAGGGTATTCAGTCAGCATGCAAAAGGACGATGACGTGCAAATATTTTATACACCACCAGGAATACAAGAACAAGAGGGAAAGACAGGAGGCGGAGCTAGAAGGGGCGGAGATGAAGATGCTGAGGTTCTCCTTGGGGGTGACCAGGTTGGACAGGATTAGAAATGAGACAATAAGAGGGACAGTGAAGGGTAGATGTTTCGGAGACAAGGTCAGAGCGACCAGACTTTGATGGTTTGGACATGTCCAGAAGAGAGACAGGGACTATATCGGTAGAAGGATGCTGAGGATGGAACTGCAGGGAACAGGGCTAGAGGACGACCCAGGAGAAGAGACATGGACGTAGTGAGGGAGGACATGAGAGTGGCTGGTGTTGGGGAGGACGATGCAAAGGACAGGGTGAAGTGGAGATGGTTGATTTGCTGTGGCGACCCCTCAGGGGACAAGAAGAAAGTCCAGTAGTAGTAATACGAGAACAAACAATGTCTTCATACGGTTTTTAAATTCAGGATGAAGCAGATAGAATCGAAGCACGAGGACATGATTTATCTTCTGATGCCTCTAAATGGACTCTGCCCGAATCAATAGAGCACAACAGGGTCGATATTGTATTTTGAACTCTTGTACCAGTAAGGCTTTATTTAAACTGGAACTGTCAGAGTGCCGGGTTAGCGACAGGTTATCCTAAGTTGTGTATCCAAACGTCACAACCAGCTTGTGTGTGAGACTAAAATGTTATAATAGCGGCACATCGAAGATTGTTTTCTTGCACTTGTGTTTCATATCAAAGCTCATCTGATGTTAGAACTGATGAGGAAAGAGTTAAAAAAAATCGGGCATTGAACTTTGACTATTACGGCCAGTGGGCGGACTTCGATTGATCGCTCTGATATTTGCTTAAGTTGACAAACACAGGATTTTTTTTGGGGTAATGTAATTTTCCAAAAACAACACCACTTATTTCAGTTCAAATGAATAACCCGCTACTTCCAAACTATTTCTCTGCTCCGGTAGCGTCTGAGCAGCCGAGCCAGTACCGGGCGATGGGTCTGGGATACGGAGGCATGGCAGGGTCAACGCCTTTGGTCCTGAGGTCAACTCTGTAGTATTGATCTAGGAAACACAGAGGGAGACAGTTGCTTTCACTCTCTGGACAGTTTGAAAGGATTCGTGCTTCAAAACAAAGCAAAAGAATTGATCTGTCACAGACAATTTTATATCTAAATTAAATTCCCCTTTGAATAATGAACTTTATTGGATTTTATTGAATGGGGACAGGAAAAAAAAAAAAGTAGCTGACCTGACATTGTCTTTGATTTGATTCATTTCACGTCTGCTTTTATAGCCTAATTTGACTTTTTTTTCCCGCTCATTTTGGCTTGTTCTTATTACAGTTATTGCTCCTGTTTTTACACATTTGTATTTACAAATGCGTCTCCTTTAGTTATTTTTGTTTTCTTTATGGCTTACACATGTAAAGTATTTCTTCTAAAACATTTTGAGCTAAATTCTTGCATGAAAGATGCAACTGAAGTCGATTATTATTATTATTATTATTAACAGAGGCCTGCTTTGTTAATCTCTGCTAACGGGATTCATCAAACATTAAGATGTTACAGGTTTTTATGAAGACATTTAGATCTGGATTGTTGTGCTCTGAGACGATAGCGATGATCCACACGTGTCCCAAATATCTAACAGTTTGAAGACCAAGAAATGAATCCATAATAAACAGAACTGAACCAAGACACATTTCGTGTGCCCACAGGATATCCTGCAAAGAGTCGGACTATTATTTCTTTGATCCTTTCGTCTAAACTAAATTGTTTCCCTGCGCTCTTCTTACCTCCTTTAAAGAAGTAAACGGTCTGTCTGGGCAGCTTCCTCTGCGTGGACTCCCAGGACCAGCCGCCACGTCTGGAGTCATAGTTGCCTCTGTTGTTCTGCTGATAACCATCTCGCCGTCGGTCCTGGTCCCAGTCTTGATCCCACCGTCTGTCCCAGTCTCGCCCGAGCCTCTCCTCCATCTCCATCCGCCTCTCTGCCAATCTTAGACCCATTTCCATCCCCCTTTCTGCAAAGCCCTGGCCCACGCTCATGCCCTGCTCAGCCGCGGACCCCCAGAGGGGGGAGCGACTTTGCCTCTTACGACCCCGCTGCTGTCCGTACTGCTGGGTCCACCTCTGGCCTTGCTGCTCTCCCCACTGCTGCTCATAGGGATTCCAACGTCGAGTGGGCCGCCGGGGGGGGACGTACATCCTTCCCGTCATGGCGGCATCCACTGGAGATTTGAGGCCCACCCAGTCTCTCTCAATGAAGTGGTGTTTGTGACGATGTTGAGGCACTGAAGGTTAGAAGCGTATTAAGTGACCCCCCCCCCCCCCAAGTAAGAGCCAATGATCTGCAATAACCCAACTCACAGTCAGCGAAGAGCTCAGCCAGGAACCGCTCGTAGTTGTTGTAGTATACGTCTGTGTAGCGCCGGAACAGCGTGGCCGGAGAGCCCTCAGACATCGAGATGCACTCCTCGTGAGACGGCTGGTGCAGAAACGCATACGTGTAGTACTGATCGCCTGGAGAAATAAACGACGCGCCCTCTAAAGTAACTTTGAGCACTGACCAGAAATCCATTCTGTCGTCGTGACTGTACCTTTGAAGAAGTGGACCTTCTCTTTTCCGCGGTGACCTGGAGCCGGCAGAGCAAACGCTGCGTCTACACCGTCCGGAATGTTGTCAAATCCGACACTGATATTTCGAGGGTAGTCCTCGTCCAGCACGCCGTTGTCAAACCTCCAGTACTTGTTCCCCTGAGCAAAGTTTTTATTTATTTAAACATTAGCTTGATGTATGAATGAAGATTCCCGTGTGTCCCCACCTTGAACATGTAAGTCTTCCCTTGACAGTTGACGCGTGTGAACGCGGCATCAATCGGCCCGCTGATGCCCCACATGTCCTTTATGAGCCTCGGATAACCAGGAAGAACTGACTTCTGGTCCAGCTCAAAGAAGTACTCCCCTAGAAGAAAGTCCAGACGCGCGTCACCCCACGACAGGGAGACCCTGGAATGTCCGGGGACTACGTCACTCACCTCTGAAGGCATATATGGAGCCGTTTTTTAGTTGCATGAAGGAATCGAAAGGCCTCCCACTGCAGACCACAGCGTCTGGGTCGGGGGCCGCTGTGATGGGTGTTGTCACGGGAACAGCGGTTGTCTCGGCTGCTGCAGCCTGGAGGGGTTCGGCCTCTTCTGTGGGCGGGACGGTCTGTGAATTGGGTGCGATCTGTGTAACAGGGACTTTTTGAAGCAGGGTCTCCGTCAGCCTCGGGGGTTTGGTCATTTCCAGGGTGGCGTCCCGGTGTTGTTGCGGCCTGCGAGCGAAGTCGGAGACGGGCCCCCGCGTTGGCGCCGGCTGACGGCTGCTGATGGTCGCGGAGGAGGGCGTGGTGCCGTCAATCAGCTCGTCATCGTCATCCTCTGCGAACACGAACGTGTCTCCGCGAGCTGGAAGGGGAAAGATGGCCGTCAGTGACCGTTTGGAGGTGTGGATGTAAACAGAGGAGGTTCTCTTACTCATCATTCCACAGGTGGCCTCAAAATCAGGGCAGCAGCTCTCGTAATATTTGCACATGGAGTCACACTGGCACGTCTTCTCCGAGTCGAAGCCGTTCTCGCAGCGACGCATGCAGGACTCTGAGGAAAGAACGACTTTGGTGCATTTTTATCCTGCTTTTCTCTTTCTTAAGCATAACTTGAACATCGCTAACAGAACCGCACGACAGGAAATGCAGCTCTTTATCGTTCTCCATTCAGAAACGTCAAAAAGATCGCAAACAAGGATTTGTCAGTTCGCAAGCCGATCCAGTCGTCAATAAGGCTCCAGTGTAAATCTGATTACACTATCAGCAGACCACACACACACACACACACAAACACACACACTTTATATATCGTTGCATATTGTCAGAGGGTCGTACTACGAGGGTCCGTCTGTCGAGGGACTTCTGCTTTTACCGAAACGGTTAGACTGCGCTGCCTTGTCCCAGCAGTCTGCGGCCGAGAGGCAGGGCACACCCTGGACAAGTCGCCAGTTCATCCCAAGGCGATAAGCGACCAATCACACTCGTCTTCACGCCTATGGTGCATGTTTGGGTTGGTGGGAGGAAGCCAGAGAATCCACACACAGACAAGGGCAGATTTGAACCCATGCAGGACTATATTGCGCCGCCCACTGCACCACCCCAGTTATAATATGCAATAATGATACCACCGTGTGACTGTAGCCACTGAAAGACAAACAGACTGTAAATCAGGACACTTAATGCACGGGGCAGTCGGGATGCTGCCTGGAGAGTGATAATTATCAGAGCAACACTCCCGCTCTGATGTTTTTACTCACCGTCAGCTGCAAAGGCGTGAGCGAGGAGAGCGAGGAGAGCGAGGAGAGCGAGCAGCAGCACGACACACAGCCTCATGTCGCCTCTGTCGGGTACCAACTCAGGTTGAGAGCAGCAACGCTGGACCGTGTGCTTCCACTCAGTGGAAACTCGTGCCGGTCACCCACCTTGTTTGTTGACACACACACACACACACACACACCACATAATCTATGCTTTACACACATTCACTAGGTCTGGCTCCAGTGGACCCAAAGATGCTGTATCTAATATATATTTATATAATATATATTTTGCTACTGCATGCGGTGTCATGACATTTTAAATTGTCCATTCTTGTCGTTGCTGTGGAGCACATTTTGGCAGCCCGAGGGCCCCCCCCTTATGTTGAGTGACTTTTTAAGCTGGTGTGAGAGATCATTCTTGAACGTTAATGTAGAAGACAGGTATGGTGGGCACCGAATGCATGTGTGTGTCGGCTGCCCCGTGTGGTGAATGTGAGTATAGCTTGGGAGTGGGTGTGCCCGTGGGTGTGTCCGTGTATGAGGTTTAAAGGTGCGCACTCACCGGGGACACGGAGCTAGGGGAGAGACAGTTGGGTAGCCGTAACTTTTGTTGACCGCTTTTGCACACCTTTTGTACGCTTTGTCTGTATTCCATGGTTCATTTCACCGATCCAGTATTCATCCGTGCAATATACCTTTTGGACTTTGTTCATCGCCAGTACCGCCGTACTTGTGCCTCAAATAAATCCACCCGTGAACGCATCCAGGATTCCGCGTCTCTGTACGGACATTTTAGCGCGTCGGATAAATACGCAGGACCCAACACACCTCTCAGCGGCTAAACCAGGAAAGGAAGCCGCAACATTTGTCAACAAAAAGGCAATATGTGAAGATCATCGCGCTGCGCACTCAAACGCCGAAGGAGCAGGCCTTCCGCTGGAGAACAAACGGACAGCTAAGTGCTTTACAATACGAAGTTCATTCATCAGGACGCAGGTAAGCGCACCTGTTTGACGTTGTCGAGGCGGATTCAACCTGTTGGTGCCGCCGCGCATCTTTGGATCGGGTTGAATTAATGAATGAAACTGGCGTAATTGCACTGCTGGAGGCGCCATTCCTCCACACTTGAGGGACTCTGAAAGTGGATTCAATGCGCATTTACGCAGCGTTGATGATGTCTGGAGCCAGCTGTTGAATTGTTCAAATCCTGAATTCAATTAGCAAGGTTTTTCTGGACTTTAAATGAGACTTTTATGAATTTTGAACGTTTGGTTACAAGAAATAAAGTCAAGCAACATGAGTCAAACGGATTACAAGCCACCTGCACCTGAATATGATCCAGGAGACCGAGTGCAGCCTGGGGACAGCATTTCAAATGCTGGGAGTAAAAGGTCTCGGTCCTATTACTCCTCCACGACCTCACGCTCTTCTGCATGTTGGAAAGCTGAAGCTGAGCTGGCAGCTTTAGAAGCTAGACAACAGTTCCTTAAAGAAAGACATGCAATTGAAGATGAAGAGGAGCGATTGCGTAAAAGAAGAGAACGTTTTCAAATGGACAGCGAAATTGCTGAAAAGGTGGCAGCGCTGAAGGTGTTAAGGAACAAAGGCAGCATTGTACGTAGTACATCAAGACATTCGGAGGGGGTGAACTCCTGCCTGGGAAAGCAAAGTTTACAACAGCCAGAAAAGTCACAATCTCTCGCTGTAAAGACCACAGAATTCATTCCATCTCTCTCTGTTAGACCAAAGGAACACGATTCTGAGAATATACTTCCACCAGCAGAACCTAGGACCGTTCAAAACCTTGAAAATACACAGTGCAGCAATACATTTTGTGCAAACACTGGAACACCAAACACTGAAGGTATATTTGAAATAATGAGAAAGCAAAATGAAATTACATCACTTCTCATACAACAGCAGTGCATGTCTGCTCTCCCAAAAAGAGAAATCCCAGTGTTTGATGGTAACCCTCTGAAGTTTCACACCTTTATCCGAGCATTCGAAATGGGAGTAGAAAACAACACAAATAACAACTACGATCGCTTGTGTTTCCTTGAACAATATACAAAGGGACACGCAAAGGAACTTGTGAGAAGTTTCCAATACATTGATGCAGGAAGTGGATATTTCAGAGCAAAAGCTTTATTAAAGGAACGGTACGGGAATGAGCAGAAGGTGGCGTCAGCCTACATGGAGCGAGCATCGTCATGGCCACACATCAAAACAGAAGATGCCATGGCCCTTCAGGAATACAGTCTCTTCCTCCGCAGCTGCTGCAATGCTATGGAAAATGTGCAGTATCTATACGACCCGGACACCCCATCTAATATGCAGAACATTATAAAAACGTTACCATATAAGATAAGAGACCAATGGCGAAGCCATGCCTGTGATCTACAGGAGAAATCTAACCGAAGAGCAAGGTTTATCGACATCACAACCTTTGTTGAAAGGCAGGTGAAGATTCTCACTGACCCTGTGTTTGGCAACATACAGGATGAACCTACCAGGAATAAAAGTGCGAGCAAACCTTAAGCTCTGCTCCACTCTGGAATTGAAACCACAAGCTTTTCCACCACTGTAGACCCTGTGGAGAGGAAATATCAGTCTGGATGTAAGAGCAAGGATACTCACCCCCCAAGGAGGAACGTATGCCCCTGTTGCACAGGAGGACACTCACTGGAGGAGTGTGTGCAGTTGGAGAGAATGGCTCACAAAGAGAAGATAGGCTTCTTGAAGGAGAGTGGGTTTTGTTTTGGCTGTCTGTGTAAAGGGCACATCAGCAAAGAATGCCGCAAGAGGATCACCTGTTTGAAATGTGGCCTGAAGCATCCAACTGTCCTGCACAGGGACAATGTGAGTAATCCTGAGCAGACTGAAAGGAACATCACACTCCCCATGGATAACACCTTGGTCTCAAGTGGTCTTACAGGGGCTGGAGAGCAGAACTGCAAACTGCCTATAGTGCCGGTCCAGGTTAAAGCAAGACAGGGCAGTGAAACCATCAACACGTACGCTTTCCTGGACCAAGGCAGCACAGCGTCGTTCTGCACAGAGGATCTAATGCACAGACTCCATCTCACTGGAAGAAAGGCCAGCATTCTCCTGAGAACTATGGGCCAGGAAAAGGTGGTGACCAGTTATGTTGTGCCCGAATTGGAAATAGCTGCACTGGATGAAGAGAAGTTCATTGATTTGCCGAGAGCTTTCACGCAGGAGTCGATGCCAGTATACAAGAACAACATACCAACCGGGAAGGACCTGAGAATGTGGCCGCACCTACAGCACCTTGCCTTACCTCAGATTGATGCAGGGATTGACCTGCTCATAGGGACTAATGTTCCCAAAGCTGTGGAGCCACTGGAGGTGATCCACAGCATGAACGATGGACCTTATGCCGTTAGGACCGTACTGGGCTGGACAGTGAATGGGCCACTGATAGGACACAGTGAGCAGGCCATTGATTGTGAGGCAGTGACAGTAAACGGAGTTTCCATCACAAATTCAGACGAGCTGTGGAGACAACCGTTTTGGAATGATTTTCCTGAAGCTATCAGGAAGAAGCTGCAGACATGTTATGCTGAGTGTAACCTCAGCTTGGAGTGACCAGAAGAAGGATTTCAATGTTGTATTTTATGGACTTTAGATCTTGTGCTACATGCGTTGCTGGTGCTTCCTGTTATGTCTTCTGTTATTCATGTTTGTGTAATTATTGTTAAACTTAATAATTAGGGGCTGGTGTGTAGAAGACAGGTATGGTGGGCACCGAATGCATGTGTGTGTCGGCTGCCCCGTGTGGTGAATGTGAGTATAGCTTGGGAGTGGGTGTGCCCGTGGGTGTGTCCGTGTATGAGGTTTAAAGGTGCGCACTCACCGGGGACACGGAGCTAGGGGAGAGACAGTTGGGTAGCCGTAACTTTTGTTGACCGCTTTTGCACACCTTTTGTACGCTTTGTCTGTATTCCATGGTTCATTTCACCGATCCATTATTCATCCGTGCAATATACCTTTTGGACTTTGTTCATCGCCAGTACCGCCGTACTTGTGCCCCAAATAAATCCACCCGTGAACGCATCCAGGATTCCGCGTCTCTGTACGGACATTTTAGCGCGTCGGATAAATACGCAGGACCCAACACACCTCTCAGCGGCTAAACCAGGAAAGGAAGCCGCAACAGTTAATGTGAAGAAAACAAAGTAAATGTTCATTGATTTTAGGAGGAAGCCACCCCCCCCCCCCCCCCTCCACCCTGTTTTTATTCATGGAAGGCAGTGGAAACGGTACAGCAGTACAAATACTTGGGTACCATCGTGTACGACAAACTGACATTTGAGGCAAACACAGATGCTGTTTATGCAAAGGCCCACCAGCGCATGTACTTTTACCAGCACATGTACTTTTACCGGAAGTTGAGAAGTTTTAGTGTGGACACCTCCCTCTTTTATGTTTTATTCTTGTTTTATTACCCTCGCCGAAGGGGAGGCGAGGGTATTGCAATTGGGTCCGTTTGTTTTTTGTGTGTTTGTCTGTTTGCTTGTCTGTCCGAGCGCATAACTCAAAAACTAGGAACCCAATCAACTTGAAAATTTTACACAAGCAAGGTTCTGTCTGTGGCGGCTCGGTCCTCCCCGAGAATGGCGTTGATCCGGATCTGGATCCAGATTCTAGAATTATTTTTACATCTGGAATCGTGCCTCTGCTGTAAACTGCCACTTTAAGGAGGGACACGAATGGCATGATGGGAAAAAGAGTCCAGAAAGTGTCTTGTAGTACGTTCTGGAGCAGCAAGCTAGAGCAGGTTTGGCTCCTCTGATCCGGAAGCCCTGTTTACTGTCTCACAAGATCCAATAGTCTTTTGGAGGCGAGGGTCTGCAATCTCTGATTTCTCGTTGAGTCTGTTTTAACCTTCTCTTTTATTTGCTGGTTCGGGTTCCTTACTGTGAAGGACAAAAACAGGCTGAACAGCATCACAAAGAGGTGCAGCAAGATGGGGGGGGGGGGTCAGCTTTGAGGAGCTCTCTGCCCTGTACAGAGCCAGAGTAACAAAGAAAGCACAAGCTGACCCGACCCCCCCCCCCCTGAATTGCGGTGTGTCTCCCCCTCACGGGGATAATAAAGTTTTTTCTGATTCTGATTCTGATTGGCCGGGGCTCCCGCAAGCTCCGCCCCTGAATATATATGCATTGTCCTGGGCCTATTTTAGACTGAATGCAGTGACATGTTTCAGACGCTAGGGGGAGCACTCCCCCCTCCCGGCAAACGATATTGCTGCAGTTTGAAGGTGCTGCTCGAAGGATGCGATCGGCCGGTGCTGCCAGTTTATATTATTGATCAGCCGCTCCAGTGCGTCAGAAAAGCTCTCCGAGGAAAAGAAAGGCCTCCTTTGTCTCCAAAATCTCAGGGAACGCAGAAACGGACGGCAGGGACCTCAGGACTAATCGGATTACTGTCTGTTCAGTGGGAGGAGCCTCTTTCCGCGTCTTTGAAGGCGTTACTGAATGTCTTTGTTCGGGGGGATACAGAACTGACCGATCAGCTGATGATGAGGAGGCAGGAACGCGCGAAGACGCCCCCGACTCCAGATCAGCATCTCTGCTTACGTCACCACGTCGAGGTGACGCTGTTCGGTGCCACCACTGACGGTCGCTGACACGTGCAGGTGTTTATCGGTGGCAGCTGACTGGAGATCAGTGACAGGGATCGATCAGGCGGCCTTTTTGCGAACACGTCAGAGCATCCATTGATCCCGCCGCCGGTAGATGCTCTTCTCTCTGACGCTCGTCCTCTGGAGGATCCACCGACGTTTATCCATCATGTTCAGCCCAGACAGACTCACCGTCCCGGATTGCGCCTCCGGAACCAGGGCCGTCTCTCCGGGCATCAGTGCCGACGTCCAGGCGGCTTTGGACGGCTCAGTCCCCGCCCTGCGCGGCGCCATCGCGAGGCTGAAGACGGGAAAGGAGAACTCTGACTCAGACGAGACGCGCCGGGCCGTGGCGGAGATCTACCGGCTGGTAGAGGACGCCTGGGTCATGCCCACCGTGGGCCGCCAGGTGGCGGAAGAGATCTGCAGCAGGATCCGACTGGAAGGAGGCCTGGAGTTGCTCCTGCAGCTCCAGCAGACACCTGCCGTGGACGTCACCTACGAGTCCGCCAAACTGCTGGAGCAGATCCTGATCTCAGACAACAGGTGAGATCCTGATCTCAGACAGGTGTGTGTGTGTGATCAGGATCTCAGACAGGTGAGTGTGTGTGATCCTGATCTCAGACAGGTGAGTGTGTGTGATCCTGATCTCAGACAGGTGAGTGTGTGTGATCCTGATCTCAGACAGGTGAGTAATTGACACACCTTCCTCAAAATGTCAAAAACATTTCACTCTGCAGGCATTACAAACGCTCTGCTTGAACCTACTTGAATTTTCTGTTACATTTACCTGCATTTTCTGATATTATTATTATTATTATGTTGTACTACGCACCGGATGGAGCAGCGCTCCTAATCTCTTTGCATAGCCACTATGCAAAGGCAATAAAGGCTTTCTATTCTATTCTAAACACAAACTTTAGGCACCTGCAAGTTACCTTTTTAATCTTTGGCTTTTTCCTTTTGCTCACTTCGCACTAACCATTTACACGACTGTGTATTGTGCTCGATGACAGTGGTGAGGAAAAACTGCGTGCGGCCCATTTGTAATTGGATTTACACCGTCCACATGGTGATCTGGATCATCATCAAAAGGTTCTAGATTGTTCTTGGTATCTTTACACACCAACTATTAAAAGTAAACGTGAATCGGGGTTAATGTGTATTTTTAGCATATTTTTGAATCAAAGTAAAAAAAAACTTTTCTTGACCTAATAGATAGAGAAACAGGATCAGATCCAGAAGACATTTAGCATGACAGTGCATATCGAACCCCTTTATGACTGTGATTCTTGATGAGTCAATTGAATGCGTATTTTAGGCAATATAATTTATAAGTAAATGGCAAAATCCAGTATTTTTTGTATCCAGACGAGTATCCGTATTGCTCTCAAAATTTAATGGGATCGAAGTTAGACCAAGACCCATTTTCAGATTTATTTTTTCCATCAAAATCCATCCATCAGTTATTCCCTGTAATCCTGCTAACAAACAAAAAAACAAATGTCAAAAACACAACCTCCTAGGCGGCGGTAATAATATATTAAAGCCACTGCAAGTTTAAAAACTGAAATCACTGAAGTTAAAGGCAACATGGCATCTTGAAGTAATTTATCTTTTCCAAGCATCAGTCTATTTTTATTTATTTTACAGTCATGGAAAGCATAGAAAAGCTGTCCATCGTCAAATGAGATGTTAGTACACGTAATTGATCTGTTGCTTGAGGATGAGTCTGCTGTAAAAATAGTTTATTATATTAAATTAAATTAAATTAAATTTTATTTCTATAGCGCCAGATCACAACAGAAAGTTATCTCAAGGCACTTTACAGCCCAACTTGACCCACAAGAGCACTTTGGCAACGGAGGCAAGGAAAAACTTCCCTTTAGCAGGCAGAAACCTTGGACAGAACCTAAGACTCATGGTGGACGGCCATCTGTCATATTGATTAACTGAGACATTGTTATAGACATAGTACTGGCTGTAACCGTATTTACAAATGTGTGTTGACAGAGATTACATAGCGCGGTTGGGTCTGGGGGTCATCCTCAACCTGACTCGACAGCAGGAAGATGCACAGCTGGCACGTAGTGTCTCTGGGATCCTGGAGCACATGTTTAAACACACCGAGGAGACCTCCATCCACCTCATCTCTAACGGCGCCCTGGATGCCCTGCTCTTCTGGTGCAGAAGCACAGACCCTACGGTCCTGCGCCACTGTGCCGTGGCACTGGCAAACTGCGCCATGTACGGAGGCCACCGCTGCCAACGATGGATGATAGAGAAACAGGCTGCCGAGTGGCTTTTCCCACTGGCCTTTTCCAAAGAGGATGAGCTCATTCGCTTCCATGCATGCCTGGCTGTCACGGTGTTGGCTGCAAACCGAGAGATCGAGAAAGAGGTGGTGAAGTCTGGGACCTTGGAACTGGTGGAGCCATTCATTGCATCTTTGGATCCCGATGACTTTGCTCGCAGCTTATTGGACAGCGCAGACTGCATGCAGGGTAAGACTGCGTCTGACCTGCAACGTCTTTTGCCGTTGCTGGATGGAACAAGAGTCGAGGGAAAGTGCATTGCAGCCTTCTACCTTTGTGTAGAGACCAGCATCAAGTCTCGTCAACGTAATACGAAGGTACAATCAGTGCCCATATACCGTTCCATGTAACTTAGACAATACTGCCTGGTAGCTTTGCTGCGAGTCTGACTGTATTTTGCTCACCTTTCAAGATTTTTCAAGAGATTGGCGCAGTGCAGAGCCTAAAAAGAATTGCCATGTACTCCAGTAATGGTACAGCTTCCGGTCTGGCCAAGCGGGCTCTAAGTTTGATGGGGGAAGACGTCCCGAAACGTATCCTGCCATGTGTGCCTAACTGGAAAACGTGTGAAGTGCAGACCTGGCTGCAGCAGGTTGGCTTTAGTGCCTTTTGCAACCGTTTCCAGGTAAGTAAAAAAAGAAAGTACAAGTATGATGATCAACCAATTGTTGTGTACAAAATCAGAGAAACACAATGTATAGATTGGGCAGGAAACAAGACGTGATAGTCGGTACTCTATATTCTCAGTCTTCCTCAAAGCATCCTTTTCCAGTTCATCCTTCGCATCATTAGCCTTTTTGGTCATAGCCCGAGTCACTAACACGACGGGAAAATGTCTATCGAAATTAGACTCATCTTCCGTGCTCGGCGTCGAAGGTTAGAAGAACAGTGGGGTTCGCTTTGCCCTCCATGCAGCCAAGTAATTGAGAAGACTGGACCTCAGTCCCACTTTAACGCGTCCCGTTACCAAGTCTGAATGTAAGAATACTGAGTGTAGATGTACAATAACAGATCTTCCCTCAATACCCTGAACCAGAGCAAAGTCACTAATTCCAGTGGCCTCACTTTCACACGAGGGCAACGCCTCTTTCAACGACTCTTCACTTAAAGAAAGAAATGCCTCTGACATGAAAGGAAGGAACGGGCCTTTTATAGCACCATAACAACAAGATGGCTCACTTGAGCAAAAGGCAGGCTTTTCTTTGAGGCATTTCATACATGCAGTTGGTGAGGCCTCCTTTTTCTTCAGGGAAACATACACTCAGAGGGATCATGAATGGGGGCGTCTTACAATAATGACATATAGGACCCTTTAGCACACCCGTTCTAGTGTCATTATCTCCATTCTTAACATTTGTCACACCACCGCTCGGTTTACGGGGGTATCGTTTATCATAAAACACAAACTTGGACTTGTGAGTTAGTGACTCGTCTGCTAGTTTAGCAGCTTCTTGCAAAGTTGATGTGTCTCTCTCTCTCATCAAGATACGACCTAATCTCATATCGAACACACCGCTTAAATCCTTCTACCAACAACAAATACGGTACTTTAACTTCTTAAAGTCACCATCCACAGCTCTTTATCATGGGTAAGCGCAACAGAAGTCAAGGCTCAAGGCTGACATTTCTTCCTGGAGGCCTCTGGAACCAACTCGCGTGCCTTTAACACGGCTTCCTTAACCTCCTCATATTTTGAGGGATCTTCTTCAACTCCCTCTAGTTTCTAGTTTCCTCAACCTCCAACCAGTAAAACTGAGTTTTTAATTCAATATCTCTCAGCTTCCTTCCTAGATCCGATTTAATGAACCCAATCTTCACTGGTGAATTCTGCTGATCTGCTTCCTCATAATATAAAGCTATTTCGGGAACAATTTTTTCCTTTAATGCCTCAGCAACTTTAAGGAGGTCAGTTTTTCTCAGACTCTGTAAACCTTGAACAGTGGGTGAATCTAAAAACTCTTTGACTGCAGTAGCCATTTTTGAGATGAGAAAATAATCGGCGTGAATTATGCTAAACAAGCAGCGAGATAAAGGAGAACCCCCCCCCCCCCCCCCCCCCCCCCCATTAATCGTGTTCGGTATCCCCCCATTTGTGTTATGTCCAAACTAAGTCAGAGAAACACAATGTGCATATATGTGACAGTCAGTACTTTATATTTTCATTCTTACAAGCGTAATTTTCCAGTTCAGTATCCCCCCCCCATAGAGATGGGGCGGATGAAGCCTTGTGAAGCTTTTGAGGTTTCTTCCTGATTGTACCGAAAAAAAGAGTTGAAGCTTCAAAGCCTCAAATAAAGAGCCTGCGGGTGACATCTAGTGGCCAACTGCTGTTATAGCAGGCATGCATTTACAAAAGAGTTACACGTCTTGATTCCCGTCCCAACACAAAAGCAAGAGAGTCAGTCTGAAGCGGCTGCATCTTTATTCCGATAATGAATCATTGTCATGGCATAAATCATGGCCCTCCTGTGAAGGAACTCCAGGTGGACGGAGACCTCCTGCTGAACATCACGGACCAGGAACTGAGCACGGATCTAGGCATGACTGCAGGCATCACTCGCAAGAGGCAAGTCGTACGTTTTCTGCACATGCGTCTTGAAGCGGAACAATGTCACACCTCTGGTCTGCCTTGCCCTCCAGGTTTTTGAGAGACTTGCGTGTGTTGAAGACTTTTGCCAACTACTCCACGTGTGACCCAAACAACATGGCTGACTGGCTCGCTGAGGTTGACCCACGCTTCCGTCAGTACACCTACGGCTTGATCCAGTCGGGAGTGGATCGCAACATTATCCAGAACGTGACCGACCAGCAGCTCCAGAGCGACTGCCTCATAAACAATGGAGTCCACAGAGCCAAGATACTCTTGCACGGCCACGGGCCCTTCAAACCCTGCCTCACAGACTCCCAGCCTGCAGGGCCCGACGTCTTCATCAGCTACCGTCGGATCACCGGCTCCCAGCTGGCCAGGTCAGACAAATGTTGTGGCTGTTGGAGCAATGAATGGAGCGACACAAACTCTTCATTGATCCTCAATAGTGTTCGAACTACATTTGAACAGACTATCTCTTTTCCTCTCCAATCCAAAGCCTTCTTAAAGTGCACCTGCAGGTTCGAGGATACAGCGTCTTCATAGATGTAGAGAAGCTGGAGGCGGGTAAATTCCAAGACAAACTGATTCAGAGTGTCCAGAGGGCACGCAACTTCATCCTGGTCCTGTCTGCAAATGCCCTTGACAATTGCATGGCCGACACTGCTATGAAAGATTGGGTGCACAAGGTCAGAAGGTCTCCATGCATTACATGTGACTGCATTTCTTACTTCACTCCACTGCAGCTTGAGGCTTTGTCGAGATAGAACAGCTGAATACAGCAAGTCACATTAGCTCAAGGTCTCTGTAACATTTAAGATAAATACACTATGAGACATATTATTGCTGAAACATCAGGCAGATGTTTGTTATTTTTTATTTTTGGTTTCCTCTATTTCCTATCTTGCAGGAAATAGTCACAGCCTTGGCTAACAAGAAGAACATAGTTCCTGTCATTGATAATTTCATGTGGCCTGACCCCATGTCTCTGCCAGAGGACATGAGGGCAATACTCAACTTCAATGGCATCAAGTGAGTTACCAAACAAGTCAAACAACCCCAAGCGGTGCTGTTGTTAGCATAAGATTTTAACCAGGATACACTATTTATCTTGTTGCCCTGTAGTCTTAAATTAAGAGTGGAACTTCTTTTAGCCACACATTTAGGAGCTAACGTCAGAGTAACCTTCTCATCCAACCATCAGTGCTGACCTTGGTAAAATAAAGATCCAATAAACACACCAATAAACCGGGTGGAAAGCCTTCCTAGAAGAACTGAAGCTGTCAAAGTTGCTAAGTCCTATGGTTTAAGAATGGGATGCCACTCAAGCTCATATGGGTGTGAAGGAAGATGATCAAATATACATTTGGCAATATAGTGTATATTTTTTTAAGTTTTGTAAAATTCATGAAAGACTGTCCTTGATTGCATATCTTTAATAACCTTTTGCCTTTTCTTTGCACAGATGGTCTCATGAATACCAGGAGGCAACGATTGAGAAGATCCTGCGCTTTCTGAAAGGACGCCAAGACCAAGTCGATAGCCGGGGTCCCTCCAAAGGGCAGAAAAAGGACGAATGAGATGAGAAATAACAACGTTTGAGCGCAGATAAAATAACTGTCAACGATGGCAAATTGAAAAGGACCATTGTGAACTTGGCGGCAGCTTCTCCTGCTCTTCCCAAGCGTATGTGAAGTCGATTTGATTTTGATTACTTGCTTAGAGAAAGGCTTAATATAACTAAACCTAATATGCTAAATGAAATTAAAGAAGGGATTTCAGATTGTATCTAATGGAGTGTAATGGTACCGTCACCACTGTGTAGTAAATATACAGCATACGATTGAAGTCGTCTTGGCTACAAGAAGATGGATGGATGGCTGGACGGACGGATCGATGTGTAATCAGGTACAGTATATGCCTTTTGTGTCTCAGGAAAACAACTGTGATAAATCACAGACATCGATATCCAGGAGAATCATCAGTACCAATTCTGAAGCCTCTATTAACTTGTCAGTTTTCACAAAGATAATATGCAAACAAGCAGATATGCTCACTGTAGGTACCACCGCAGCTGGAGGCATGACATGAGGTACAGAAACAAATATACGAGTCCCGATTTAACCCAATATAAATTCAAAGAGTTTGCACAGCTAGTGAGAAATACTCAATGTGTTGTTAAAAAATTCCTTCTGTAACAGTAGAAAAATGTGACTTTGGAATGGAAGTACATTGAAGCACAGGGTTGACCAATGACTTAGAATATAACCGAAGGAATATTACAGTCAAGGGAAATATCCAAATTGTGAGAGTTGCAAGTTGTTGTTGAAATATGCCACAGCATACTATTTAAAAAAAGGAATGCGGCATCAACAATCAGAATACAGAAAGTCATCATATACTTGGATCATTTATTAACTCTCAGCTTAAGGATCTGTTGTTTGTCGTTTTCTATAAAAATGAAATGCAAAATTTAGTATTGCCACAAATAAATCATGAAATAACTGTCAAACTATTCAGCCCTGACATATATATTAACCTGCAGGACTTGAATATGGATCTGTATTACAGTATGCTATTGACAGACATTACAACAATGCAATACATCAAACTATTAATGAACCTACCTGATTTTTATTCACCAGACTGTTAACTGATACGTTTTTATCAACTTTATTGCTGTTTCATTCGCAAACATACACTAAAGCAACACCTGGCATTCAGATATCAGTAATATTACTTTAATTGTTGCAAGAAATAATATTATCATGATGAGTATGTTGCATATTATTCTATAATACTGTATAATAATATAACACACATCCACAGTGCTATTATGCCATCTTTCCTGAACAGATTTGTTTTCTGAAATGTCCAACTGATAGTGTTTTAAACATATTCAGAGCTATTCATTAAAAATGAGGGCTAATGTCTTAACCTGGCTTACACCAAATTTTTCATCTTGTTTGTTGGTGTCAGTGTAAAACAAGCTTAACTTTCTCTAATTACAGACAACGTAAAAAAAATAAAACCTGTTTTAAAAGACTTAATAGTGAAACATGATTTGTACAACTGATTATGATGAATAGACAGCTTTGTAGGTTTTTATTCAGAATGACAGAATGACACGATTCGCCAAAGCTGTAAAAACTAAACATTTAGATAAATTGACGAGCTGATATAAAAGTTCACTTAACCTCCAAGTCTCCTTTTGTGGATTTAAAGTAGCTCTTGTTCCCCAGTTGTGTGAACGGGACCTGACCCCTGGGACTATCTAGTGCAGGGGTGTCAAACTCATGTTCTCCGAGGGCCAGATCAGCATTATGGTTACCCTCGAAGGGCCAGTAACACAGTGTAAATGTAACTAAATGTAATGTAAAGTAAATGTAACTACTCCTTAACATGCTTATTACTTATTACTACTACATAATTAAGTTACAAATATTACATAAGCAAATGCATAAAAATATACGGATACCTTACTGCTGTAAGGTATCCTCCGCCGAGGCGAGGCGAGGTTATGTGATCGCCGCCGTCTGTCTTTCCTCCTGTTAGCAAGATAACTCAAAACGTTCTGGACGGATCTTGATGAACTTTTCAGGAAATGTTGGGAATGTTACCAGAAACAGATGATTAAATTTTTGTGACGATCCAGAAGAGATCCTGGATTCTGTATCACTTTGAATCTTTAGTTGGCGTTGCAGCCAATGGAGCTTCAAATCTTTTTCCTCAATATCTCGGTTGATTAGTGACCGATGTTTATGGAATGTGACACAGTCATGTAGGGTGGGGGTCTCTATCTCACCACCAAATTTCATCTAGATCTGATCCAGAATGGACATTTGGCCCCCGGGGCCATGAGTTTGACACCTGTGATCTATAGTGACTATCTAGTGCAGGGGTCGGCAACCTAAGACACACATATCACGGCTGGCACGCGAGGGCATTTATGTTGGCATGCAGAGAATATTAACTCACTCAGTACCAGCCGTTGACAGAGGGCTGGGTCAGGAGGATATCTGTCCGAATCCCAACCTGAATCCCAACCGAAACTGTCAGTCTTTGGTGTCACCACACAAACCGTCGGCGTGTGCAGTGACACAGGCCTCCATTTAGACTGACTCGGCGCTCGGCCTGGGTTGAACTGGGTGTCGGTCCGCTTCAGCAGGCCTGTCGACAGGGGGGGACAACTGGGTATGTTGTCCCGGGCCTCAGGGCCATGAGGGCCCACGAGTGACCCTTAATTTATTTGACCTAATATTCACCTATTATTTTTAATGAAATCGTTGACTGTTACATTAAACTTAATTTTTAACTCAAAATATACGTAACAATTAAAACATTATTTTTTTTGCAAATAAAAATGTTTTCCCATTTTGCCCATCTACCCCCGTCGTAGAAGAAAATGGTTTGACCCATCTCTGGGTCGCTGAACGTTCCGGTGCCGTAACTAAGACTTTGGGGGTCCTGAATTCCTCGGGACTCCAACCCAGCTTAACCCTTTCCCTTAGCATCAAGCAGAGATGAGTGAAGTCTGATTAGACAGTGAACATTTGTTACATTTATACTCTAAGCCCCGCCCTGTTTCTAACAGACATTACGTATCTCTTCACTCCTCCGTTCCTCTTCAAAGGTTGCGGTTTGGTACTTCCACTGTGTGCCTGTCTGTCACCTTCTGCACTCGCGTCTAGGGGTTATTTATGTAGATAAGCACATTTCTAAGACCTACAGAACAACCAACAATTGCGAGCTGCTAAGAAAATGCTTGTTTAAAAAAACAAACAAAGGTCTTCACACAGCTCTCACGGGCCACAAAAAATGAAAATCAATAAGTGCTTAAAAGGCTGTCTGACAGATTTAACTATCTGGTCACATTTTTTTCAAAATTTTTTACGTTCACAAAGGAACGAACAGCATAATAAAATACAGATCAGAGTAGAAGGAAAGGGTTAACTGTGGCCAAATTAGATGACACATGTTCTGTTTGCCTGCGGTTGTACAGTTCTTTGCACGTTTGAATTTTTTTCATTTAATTTCAGCCTTGATGAAGTTGATGAACTAGATAGACACCTGCAAACAAAGTGGACTCCTCAGTTCACCCATATACCGGTAATGACTTTCTAGACTGTGGGAAGGAGCCGACCGTAGAACTGGGAGGGAATCCACCCAGGAAACCTCAACTTTCAACTTTCTTGCTGTTAAACAGTGCCACCGACTACACTACCATGCCACCATGTTAAGAAACTTAAATATTGAACTTAATCACTTAATACCTCTCGTTGTGTGAGTACATTTTATTTAAAGCAATGGCAAACAAGACCATTTAGATCTAGAGGGAACTAGCAGTTCTGACCTCCAGCATGTGAATAACCATGAAATATAAGCGAGTTTATTTACGTAAGTCAACAATAGCAACTAGACCAGCTCAGCCTCTGTCGAGCAGCTTTTTCCTTCATGAGGTTTTGACAAGACTCAGTGCCACCTAATGTCTATGATGTCAGTCAGGGTGTTGATCATGGGCGGAGTTTGACGTTTGTGCTGGGGGGGGGGCAAAAATCTTTTTTGACTGATGTGAGTTCACCTAATCTATAACGTGTTCGAATAGAATAGAATAAAAAGCCTTGATTGCCATGGCATAGTGACTACACAATGAGATTAGGCATACTATGTTGCATTAAAGTAGTTAGATTACACGTTTTTAAAACCAGAGTCGTACTTGGAGAAGAAGTCACAAACCTCAAGAAAATTTCATCGTGATTCTGACCGTGTCCCTCCCTGCGTCCACGAAGTGGCAATCCGAGTTTAGACAGTCGCCTCACGATGTCGATGACCTTGCATAAATAGGATCTGTTCTGTTCAACAGCAGACTTGTGGCTTTCAGAAAGTTTGGCTGCTACAGTTCCTGCAGATGCACTTTCTTTCTTTCTTTTTTTTTCAACTTTGACATTTTTTATTATTTTATATTACATAAATACAACAAAAAACACAGAACTAGTGAGGGCAAGGTCATTACGGTATTATGGTACAATTTGTAGAAATGATAAGAAACATCAGGTACAGTTCAAAATAAAGTCATTCAACAAAGGTCTTTAAGGATATAACAGTCCCATTTTCCCAGAGTTTATCCCCCTTCTCCTCCTGCAGGCGGAGAGCAAAAGTCATTTTCTCCATACTACGGACAGAGTTGATAATATTTTGAAGTAGTTTGATGGTAGGAGGATTCTTCTGAAGCCAGCATTTTGTTATTGCCTTCTTGCTTGCAGCCATGAAAATCTTGAGAAGATATTCATCTGTCTTTCTGTGACCATCTGGGAGTTTCCCGAGGTACAGAAAGACAAAGGAATATTTAAATAATATTCCTAAAATCTCAAAAATTAAACATTCCACACTTCTCCAGAAG
Organism: Brachionichthys hirsutus; assembly: GCF_040956055.1. Classification (NCBI taxonomy): domain Eukaryota; kingdom Metazoa; phylum Chordata; class Actinopteri; order Lophiiformes; family Brachionichthyidae; genus Brachionichthys; species Brachionichthys hirsutus. The sequence continues at coordinate 12,283,216 of NC_090907.1, forward strand.
GGCTGGAGGAGTGGACAAGACCAAAACACATGTACAAAACCAGCTGTGACTGTCCCACACTCCCTCCAACAAGAATACTGTGACCTGCTCGATTTTGCTTTCTGGTGAGGGGTAATAAAAAAACGAATATTTTTCCAACAGAAATCTCTCCAAAAAAAGGAATTTGTGGATGAGGTTTGAGTTTGCCATATTTGAAGCCACATTTCGTCAGATATAGCAATGTTGGCTTCTTTTTCCCAACGCTGTTTTATATCAAGAATCAAGAATCAAGAATCAAGAAATCTTTAATGTCATTCATACACTCTCATGCACAAACGAAAAACAGCACTCAGGTCCCAGCTCGAGGCGCGCAACACACATTCATTCAACTAAAAGTAAATATATACACAAAATTAAAAAGTGACAAGTGGCAAAGTGACAGTGATTGCACAAAGTGACAGTGATTGCACGATCCCCGTTTGGGTCCAACACGGAAGCAGTGCATTTGGCCTCCGAGTTATCCTCTGTTCACAACCCTCACAGCATCAGGGAAGAAACTGTTTTTGAACCTGGTGGTTCTGGCCCTGATGCTGCGCAGCCTCCTCCCAGATGGGAGGGGGGAAAATAGTCCGTGTGCAGGGTGGGTGGGGTCCTTCATGATGCAGGTTGCCTTTTTCCTGCACCTCCTGCTGTAAATGTCACTCACGGTGGGTAGGCTGCTCTCCGAAGTCCTTTGGGCCGATTTAACCACCCGCTGCAGGGCCTTCCTGTCTGCAGCAGAGCAGCTGCCGTACCACACCGTGATGCAGGATGAGAGGACACTCTCCACCGCACACCTGTAGAAGGACGCAAGGACAGGGGAGCCCATACCTGCTCGCCTCAGCCTCCTCAGAAAGTAGAGGCGCTGGTGGGCCTTCTTCACTAAGGCGGCTGAGTTAGTCCTCCATGTCAGGTCGCTAGCGATGTGCACGCCCAGGTACCTGATGCTCTGGACCACCTCGACAGCCGCTCCTCCGATGTGGAGGGGAGGGGGGGTGTAGCCTCCTTTCCTGTAATCCACAATCATCTCCTTTGTTTTCTTCACATTGATGCAGAGGTTATTATCTCTGCACCACCGCACCAGATGTTCCACCTCCTGCATGTACTCCGACTCGTCGTTGTTGAGGATGCGTCCCACCACTGCTGTGTCGTCTGCGAACTTGACGATATGACTGCTCGGGTACTTGGCTTTGCAGTCATACGTCAGCAGGGTGAACAGCAGAGGGCTCAGAACGCATCCTTGAGGGGAGCCGGTGTTGAGGATGATGGGGGCGGAGGAGATGTTGCGGATTCTCACAGTCTGCGGCCTGTTCGTCAGGAAGTCCAGAACCCAGTTGCACATCGATGGGCTCAGCCCCAGTGTCACCAGTTTGTTGACCAGAGTCTGCGGGATGATGGTGTTAAATGCCGAGCTGAAGTCCAGAAACAGCAGCCTGGCATAAGCATCTCTGGTCTCCAGGTGACTCAGGGCCTCGTGAACCACTGAAGCGATCGCATCGTCGGTGGAGCGGTTCCTTCGGTACGCGTACTGATGGGGGTCCACGCTGTCATCGACGCTGTCCTTAATGTGCCCCATCACAAGCCGCTCAAAGCACTTCATGACTATCGGAGTCAGAGCAACCGGCCGATAGTCGTTCAGGCATGAAACGGTGGAGGTCTTGGGGACAGGGATGATGGTGGCTGTCTTCAGACACGTCGGCACTGAGCCCTGGGACAATGAGGTGTTGAAGATGTCGGTCAACACCTCGAAGAGCTGATCGGCACAGTCCCTCAGAACCCGGCCCGGGATGTTGTCTGGGCCTGCAGCCTTGCGGGGGTTGATCTTCCGCAGGGACCTCATCACATCCTCAGCAGCCAGACTGAGGGGCAGCTCACCTGGTGGAAGCGTGAGCTTTGTGCAGGGTGACGTGTTGGAGGCCTCAAAGCGTGCGTAGAAGGTGTTAAGGGCATCCGGAAGAGACGGGTCCCTGGGGCACTCCATGACTCTCTTTTTGTAGTCCGTGATGGTACTGATGCCCTTCCACATGCTCCGGGGGTCGTTGGAAGCAAAATGACCCTCTATTCTCCGAGCATAGGAGGCTTTGGCCCTCTTTACCCCCGATATCAAGCTTCTCCTCGCCGCTCTGAGTGCTGGAGCATCACCAGACCTGAATGCTGAGTCCCGGGCTTTCAGGAGAGAGCGAACTTCACTATATATTGTTGTATTGTTATTCATGAGGTTAAGTCCTCTGTACAATTGACCAAGACTGCCTCTGGTACCCTTTGAGCTATAAGCATCAATGAATAATTGTCTTTGATGGTTTTATATCAACAGAAGCTTGCATCTCATTATGAAAGAAGTGGCGGATCTGTAAATATCTATAAAAATCCTCTTTCTCCAACTCGTAAGTCTGGCATAGATCATTAAAACTCATTAACCTTCCTTCCTTTACAATTAAACAAAAGGCAGTGATGCCCTGCTTGGCCCATTGCACGTTCTTTAAAGCTGTTCCATTTAACCAGTTCTGATGTGCCTGGGAGGCTGCATGTTTGTTCAATTTACCGCCCAATTCACTGTCACTGATGCCCTTGCAAAACGAGTCCCCCACAAGTAACTCTCTTTTCACTGTATCTGAGTTGTTCCATTCAGTGCGTGAACCTGCAGGTTCCTCCAGGTTCTGCAGGTCTCTGCACCTGATTCAGGGAGACTGTGGGTGTGGCACAGGGCCGTGGTTCTCTCATACAGCTCCATGGATAATGCATCTGTGCGTTTCCCTTAAGTGTGGCACACACTATCAACTAAATGTTACAAACTTTCTTATATCCATTCTTCATCCATCCGTTCACGTTCTTCTCCTAAAGCTCTTCTATTATACTCTGTGTGCTTCAAACACGCTGCAGGACCGACAATTAGCGCGGTCACAGGGAAACGTGGACTGGAGTTTCAGTGATGTAGGCATACTCTATAGGAACAGGTGGTACGGGTTCTCTACCTTCTGTCATGAAGTGAGGGGAAACTGATTCATGATCAGATTTAAGTAAATAATGACAGGTTATATGTTTATTTATTTAAACTCATATTCTGGCGGCATTAATTGAATATGTCGGCATTTTTTACAAAAAACTGTTTTTTTTTTATAAAACTGAATGCAGTGCCACTTTTCAGATGCTAGGGTGGGGCAATGCCCCCCCCCCCCCCCCCCCCAAACTCTGCCTATGGTGTTGATTCTTCATCCTTTGGCCTTGATGACTCTGGTATGATGAGTTGAAATGATCCTATAGCTGAGCTAGCAAACGGGCTGTCCTTCTCTTAAGATCAAAATATCTCTTAAAGCTTTCTGTGTCAAAGCTGTTCTCCTCATTGGCTGGGATGCTGTGGCGGCTTGGTGGTCGTCCTCCGGACTAACCACTGCAGGGTCCTAAAAAGACAATATGAACATTAATCTGAATTAAGTGTTGATGTCATTATTGATGAAGTGGAAAATTAAGCCTGTGATGCAGGGGCAAACTCACCCAGCTATTCCAGAGGGGATTAAGAGAAGAATGGCAGCAAACAGGAAGACAAAGCCCTTCATGAAGTATCGCGTGGCTGGGTAGAGGGCGTTAAAGAGGCTATTGCCAAGCAGCAAACACAAACTCCCCAAACAAGACACCAAGGCAAAGAGAGCGCCTGAGACAAAAAACAAACACACAAAAACTGAGGGGGCAGAAACCAAGGTGTCACTCATGACCAAAGGGCAGGCGCCCTCACCTAAAAAAATTCATGGAGTCATTATAATCTAATTATAACCATTGCAAATTAAAACATAGCATTCATGCCAGTGGTCATCAATGGTAGGCCCATTAAAAATTGTGGACATTTATAAATACCTCGGAGTACATCTGGACAGTAAACTGAACTGGAAAAGGAACAATGATGCTGTTAATAAAATCGATCTCGCTAGCCAGCTAGCTACACCTATTAAAAGCCAACACACTGTGCAGCATCAAGTCCTTGCGCTGTTTGTGTTGAAATGTGTTTTTGTCAGTATTTGCACATGCTTAGCGACTGACCATGTTCTGATGGATTCACCAGCCTGGACAGCTTCGACCTGATCACAGGCGGCGGGACCATGGAGAGGAACCAAAGACCGTATCCTGGTGAAAGAAACGGTCGATGAACAACTACTGCCAAATTATAAACGTTTTTTTTTTGTTTGCATGCATTTGTTCTTGCCCGGTGGCGCAGTGGTAAGCACTGTTGCCTCACAGCGAGATGGTTGTGGGTTTGTCTCCGACTTGTGGCCATTCTGTGAGGAGTTTGCATGTCCTCCCCGTGTCTGCGCGGGTTCTCTCCGGGTTCTCCGGCTTCCTCCCACCACCAAAAACATGCAGCCTAGGCTGATTGGTGACACTAAATTACCCGTAGGTGTGAGTGTGTGTGTGTGGCTGGTTGTATGTCTCTGTGTTGCCCTGCGATGAACTGGCGGCTTGTCCAGGGTGTCCCCTGCCTCTCGCCCATTGACTGCTGAGATTGGCTCCAGCTTGGCCCGTGACCCGATGACGGAATAAGCGGTCGGAAAATGAATGAATGAATGCATTTGTTCTTAGAATAGCACTTTGTCATTAGGCTCTGCACAGTGCACTACAGGTCAAGTCAAAACAATACAAATAGACACAACGGATTAAAACTCAAGTATGATGGTAATGAAGGTGCATCGTGACAGGTAGTTGCGTAGTTAATGCGGTAATCACACAGTGTTTGAAAGTAAGTCTCGATTGTGAAGTGGATGGTTTTTAACTGTTGAGGGTTCGTATGGCCCATGGGAAGAAACTGTGAGACAGTCTGGTGGTGTGCGATTTGAGTGACCTGTAGGCTACTCAGAGGGCAACAGGCCAAAGAGATGATGGGCGGGGTGTGAGGGGTCTCCAGTGATGGCCTTGGTTCTATTGAGGCAGCAAGATTTTGCGATGTCCTCCACGGAGGGCAGAGGGCGGCCGATGATTTTTTTCCGGCCGTGTCGATGACCCTCTGCACCGACTTCCTGTTCTCCACAGTGGAGCCAGTGTGCCACACCCCCAGGCAGTATGTCTGTGCGCACTGTTAGATATTTGAGTTATGCAGGACGCTCACAATACACAGGTTGCACAAACACTCCTAGTTTCTTTATCTCTACATACTTTGTGGTAATAATCACACACAGATGAATCACATTGTTAACTGATCTAACCGGCCCATCCCAGGAGGAGGGTGTAAGCACCCCCTGGGAGGAGAGTGTTTTCACACCCACTATAAAGATCCCTGCCGTAGAACATTCGGGACTCTTCTATAGAGTGCCGCTCCCGCGTCTGTCGAAGAGTCCAGCGCTGTATTTCCTTACCAGCTTTGTACTTACTGAAAACCTTCAGTAAACTTGATTTGTTTTATAAACCATGACTCATTATTGAATAAACACCTCCAACACGAGATATAATAAAAGAACCAAGGGAAAAAGGAGAAACCTAACAGCGCCGATCTCACCGATACTGTCTAAACCCAGGTGAAGCAAACCGACTCGGAGCTTGTCATCATCATCCCGGGTGGATTAACCAAAGAACCCCAACCGTTCAACGTTAAACTGCGAGCTGCGTGGGAGCGTCGGATGACAGAAGGCGAACACACATTCACTAAGACGGGGAGGCGACGCCGGGCGAGTTTCATTTTCAGAATAAGTTGAATAAAGTTTGACTTATCTGACTATTTTGTTTCGCTTAATGCGCCTTAAATCCCGGTGCGCCTTTTGTATGAAAATAGACCCGTTAATTGATGTTGCGCAAAGTTGCGCCTTATAACCAGGTGCGCTTTATGGTCCGAAAAATACGGTAGTTATGTTGTAATATTCATCCATTCAGCCGCTTATCCACATTCGGGTTACGGCTTTTGCTGGAGCCTATTCCAGCTGACTGCGGGTGATGAGGCAGGGTACACCCTGGATGAGTCGCCAGTTTATCGCAGGGCCACACAGAAAGGCCAACACCCACTCACGTTCACACTCGCGTCGACAGACAATTTACACTGATCAGATCATCTAAGATGCATGTCTATGGTGGTGGGCGGAAACCGCAGAGAATCCACGCAAACACGGAAAGAACATACATACTCCCCACAGAAAGGCAACAGGTGGAATCGAACCAATGACCTTCTTGCTGTGTGGCAACAGTGCTACTCACTGCACCACCGTGCCATGTTATAATATTAATAATGAACATAAAACATGCATTCAAAACTGTTCAATAGAGCCGGGAAAGCATTAAATAGAGAGGATATTTTAATGCATTAAATAAACACCATACACATTACATGTTACCAGTGCCAGGAAAACATTAGTTTCTCTTGTGCTATCATATCAGTTAAAGAAACAATATATTCAATAATACAAAATAAATACGGTACTGATTTCTGATCATAGCTGTGAAGGAGACAGACGTTAAATTGTTTAGCTTCTGAGAGAAAATCCCAAACTCAGCAACATGTATGGCGTTTCGCTCACCTGTGAACATGAGCAGGGTGGTGTCAGCGACAGAGAAGACCACCAGCCCAGCGATGATGGAGGCCAGACCCATGAGAGCCAACCAGGTGTCCGCCAGACAGCGCTGCATGAGCTTCAGTCCTAGCAGACTGGTAAGATAGACGAGATGGAACGCTGCTGACCCAAAGCCAATGAGGGTTGGTCCCCAGCACAGTGGTGAACTCAGCTCATACAACACAAATATAGACCTGCTGCCATAATGTACAGTCATCACAAAAAAGAAACACAGCATGTAAAGCCACAGTTTACATCTGCGGAATCTTCCACCCTCTATAGAAGTGCCCCCTTTTGAGAGGAGATGCCAGACAGCTTTATAGTGTCGGGAGGAAAGGAGCTTGGCACTTGGGTCTACTGGGACAGACTCGCAGACAAACAGGTAGGCGTAAAGAGCCGAAGCCAAGTGAGAGACCAGGACCAGCCAGAAAGGGTTGATGTACCTAAACACAGCCATAACAGAATACCAGTTATCAAAGACAGCAAGTACTTTCATTTTAGTAAAGTTCATTGGGGTTAAAGTAAAATGTTTAGGTGATGCGAGTGGGAAACACAGACTTCTTACCCTTGTGCCCGCTTCCACTGTCCTCCAATGATGCTTGCTAGCATCCCTGAAATGCCCAGACAAGACTCCAAGATGGCCATTCTGAAGGTGAGTGACTGACTGTCACTGACATCAGCCACATATGAGAAGCAGCCAGCCAGGATCGCATTGAAATCACCCAATAGTCCACTAAGAAGCCTCCCAATAAGAAAGTAGACCACTGGCAGCTTCAGGTACATCACCACCAGATAAATCGCTGCTTGGAAGGCCAGGCCCAGGTTGGGAAGTATAAGGACAGTTCTGCGACCTGCAAGGTCACTCCATGAAACCAGCAGAGGGACCATAAACAGTCCAACAGAAAAGCCAGCAAGACTGATGTAAAGATTCCAGTGGGCAGTCAGGGTTTCCACCTCCTGAAAAAAACCCCCAAACTATTTGTTGTTAGCTTGAATGGAAATTGAAAAGCAGTGGGGAACTGGAGCCTCTCCCAGGTTTTGGGATCAAGGTGGGGTATGCCCTGAACTAGTTGCCATATCATAGCATTCACATTAATGCCGATGGGCAATTTAGAGTCACAGCTACTACTGTTTCGGCTTGTCCGGTCAGGGTTCGCCACAGCAAAATCAACCTTCTCCACTTCAGCCTGTCCTCTCCAACACCAGCCACTCTCATGTCCTCCCTCAGTACGTCCATGTATTTTCTCCTGGGTCGACCTCCAGCCCTGTTCCCTGATAGGGACTATATCGGTAGAAGGATGTTGAGGATGGAACTATCACTTCTATCTCTTCTTATTCACTTGAAAGTCAATAAAGAGTTATATTTACTGCTGGCAATAGTGGGTTTTAATGTAGGCTGTACAGGACTTGGCTTGACTTTACATGACAACCATACAACACCACCATCAAGGCCACCGTCAAACTAAAAGCAACATAAAATACAATAAAGTACACAAATTGCATAGAAATAAATATATAAACGTGAATAAACATACCTCTCTGGGTGACCCTTAATTCGAGACAGAAATGAGGACTTTGTATGCATTTGACTTTAACTTTTCTTGGTCTTACTTCTCCGTAACTTGTGACATGCTTGGCTTTGCTTAGGGCATGCATAACTAATTAGCGCACCTGCAGAACACATTTCCTGAACAATAGTTCCGACCCTGAAACTATCAAGTAACTATAAATACGCAAGTATGCATAAGGAAAAAACTAAAATATATAAATGAAAAGTATGGCAGTAAAAGTCCCTGTCTCTCCTCTGGACATGTCCAAACCATCGAAAGCCTCACTGAACTTATCTCAAAATAGCTAACCTTCACTGTCCCTCTTATTGTCTCATTTTTAATCCTATACAACCTGGTCACTCCCAAGGAGAACCTCAGCATCTTCATCTCCTCCACTTCTAGCTCTGCCTCCTGTCTTTTCCTCAGAGACACTGTCTCTAAGACGTCCATCATGGCTGTTCTCACCACTGTCTTGTAGATCTTTCCCTTCATCCTCGCTGACACTCTCCTATCACAGAGCACTCCTGATACTTTCCTCCACCCGTTCCAGCCTGTGTGCACACAATTCTTCACTTCCTTTCCACATTACTCTGCACTGTTGACCCGAGGTACCTGAAGTCCTCTACCTTCTTTACATCTATTCCTTGTAACCTCACTGTCCCCCCTGGGACCTTCTCATTTACACATCTTTTAAACATGCTCAACTTCATTCCTCTTTTCTAGAGCATAACCCCACTTCTCTAAATCCTCTTCTACCTGCAGATCATAATGTCATCTGCAAACATCATATTCCATGGAGCTTCCTGTCGCACCTAATTTGTTAGTCTATCCATCACCATGGCAAACAAAAAGGGGCTCAGAGATGATCCCTGCGGGACCGGGGCGGCCCGGTGGCGCAGTGGTAAGCACTGTTGCTTCCTCCCACCTCCAAAAACATGCAGCCTAGGCTGATTGGTGATGCTAAATTGCCCGTAGGTGCGAGTGTGTGTGGCTAATCGTCTGTCTCTGTGTTGCCCTGCGATGGACTGGCGGCTTGTCCAGGGTGTACCCCGCCTCTCGCCCATTGACTGCTGGGATTGGCTCCAGCTTGGCCCGCAACCCAATAACGGAATAAGCGGTTAGAAAATGAATGAATGAATTGATACATTTTTAGCTTTCTTGTGAACACATTCACTGAGTGCCTAACTGAACGACCAAATCGTTTTTTTTTTTATAACTATGTTGTACGAGTGATTTGCTCTGGAGCTGGCGGTGCGGGAATGTTGTTCTCCTGCCTGCTGCCGCACATCTGATCTGACAGACCTCCACAAGCCACGGGAAACACCCGGCAACAACAAGCACAGTTTGCTTGGTAGCAGTTACCGCTTACACTTTCTAACTGTGCGTGTTGTTCCTTCCACTCTCGTCTTTACTTCTGAAGCTGCTTTCGTTTCTTCCCCGACTCTTTCTGGGTTGAGCGCGTGGGCTCTCTGAGTCTGATGCCGCTCCCGCCCCGGGTGAGGCGAGCTTGTCAACAGAGCCGCGAGAGGCGGAGGGTCTTGGGCAACCCCCCCCATTGTCACTGATTGGCCGAAAGCCTGATGCTTAACCAATCAAATGAATGTGGATCACATTTAACACGATGTGGAGGAGCTGTTATTAGGAGGGGAAAAAAACATTCATGGAAATACGGAACCAAAGGCGTCCCTTATCGATTCAATACGGGACACACCCATTTAAAAAAAAAAATACGGGATGATTCCGTATTTCATAGAACAATTGGAAACCCTACCTGAACTACTCTGACATACTTGCTCATGCAGTACCACAGTTCCTCTCCGGGCACCCTGTCATAGGCTCTCTAGATCTGCAAAGACACAATGAAGCACCTTCTGACCTTCCCTGTACTCCTCCATTGCTAGCCTCATCGCAAACATTGCAACGGTGGTACTCTTCCTTGGCATAAAGCCATACTGCTGCTCAAAAATACTTACTTCTGTCCTTCCTCTAGCCTTTTTCTCATAACTTCATCAGCTTTATCCCCCTATAGTTTCCACAACTCTGTAAGTCTCCCTTCTTGAAAATGGGCACCAGCAAACTTCTCTTCCATTCCTCTGGCACCATAGGAATCAAACAACGGTTAGAGTTAAAGGGTTAAGTTTGAGTCTTGATGATCCTAAGATCAAACTGTTAATGCTATGATGCTTATTGTCCATAGTACATTAGGTTTCTACCATGGTGGTTGGTTCCACCGGATAAATGTCAGTCAACAGTTGTCTTTGGGGTTGGCATGAACAAATTTGTACCTTCTGAAGAGGGTCGAGGGGTTCGGAGCCATTCCTGCTGCACCCGGACCTCTTTGAGTCATTGTAGCCAACGTCCTCACTGATTCGATCAAACAGGTACTGCGCGGAGAGAGGGCCTTGCAGGATCAGAGAAAACATGGACAACAACATCACTGGCTCCACAGACACCGGCAGTGGGCAGTTTAAGATGAAAGGTGGCCATGCGGAGCAGCTGATCGGTACGTCTCTGTCGTCATCATCGGGACCGGTGTCACTAGTGAGCGCATCTCCAGGAAGGATTGCCGCGGTGTCTGGCTCGTTCATGTCCGACTGACTGAAAACGGTGCAACCAATTCTCCCTCTGTATTCAGTGTCTGAACAAAGGAAAACATTATTTTATTTACACACGTTGTGAGGATCAAACTGCCCAACTAATAATAATAATAGTATTTGTTGATCTGAACTCTAGTGCCTTGATTCTCAAACCATTGGTACGCGAGCTCCTTCTGGTGGTACGCGGAGGAACGTCATGAATATTTTTTGAAAATGAAATTATTATGAAAATATATAATAGTAATCAAAATAGTACAAAACACATTAAATTCATATTTAAAATAAGTATTTAATTTCCTTTTTGTCTCAATATCAGCTGCCATGTCATCTGGTTCATGCACGTAGCGCGTGTGTACTTCAACATGCTTAGTTGAACTGTGTGAAAAGATGAACAGAGGTAAAACGTAGAGACTGAAGATGAGTGTTCACGAACGCTGCAGTTGTGGCTTAAAACTGGAACTATTGCAAAGAGGACCGCAGTTCAGGAGGAGAATATTTCTGGCAGCCATGGTGAAAATGAAGAGAAGGACGACGAGGAACCGAGCACTTCACTGGCGCTACTTGAGGCGCCAGTGAATTGTCCACAGCACCCACTAGCACCAAGCTGCGCAAATGTTCTTGTTTGCTGTGTGTTTGAGAGATAAAAAAGGTGCCGCACATTGTTGTTGAGAAGCTACGGATTTGTATAGTGTGGCGGGAAACAATTGTCATAAATAATCTTGATGTTAGGAGTAAACGTGTCTCCGTTGTGAACTGTTCTGAGGTAATAGGGTAAGCCTCAGCTATTGTATGTTCAGGTTGGTCACAATGGGGGTACTTGGAGAGGGAGATATTTTCTCAGCTGCTACGCACTGTAAAAAGTTTGAGAACTACTGCCCTAGGGTAAATAGTTAGGCTGGTGGTTACAGAGTAAACTGAATTACAGTAGTTAATAAGGCTTTGCTCAGATAAGTGGAGGCGACACAGAGTTGAAACTCAGCAACACAGTGTGGAAAGAGTGACAAAGTAATTGTCACTCTTCAAAGACCTGGACAGTTCTGTTGCATATTCTTCCCGTGTCTGCGAAGGGTTCCCTCCGGGTTCTCTGTGTGAAGGGTTGCGTGTCTTTCTTTGTGACCATGTCAGAAACGCCTTCGAAAATTAAACCAAATCTAAATTCAGAGCAGGCACACACACATGCACGCTACCATGGTAACCAGTGAGGTGACTTGTAACACACACACACACTTATTTTTTGACAGAACATTATCACCGAAAATAAACTTAAAAGTCTTCTTCAACTCATGCAGGAGCCGCGCGGCGAGTGCACACACATCTCGAGAAGGACCCCCCCATTGTGACGGCACAGACAAGAGTGCTGCCAGACATGTTTCAATACTTGATTTGAGAGCTACACAAAAAAACCCAAGAGAGACTAAAATGACAAGTAAAAAGAAAAAGAAAGATATGGAGGCTTTAGCCTTGCTTCAGAGCCTTGGTGAGGAAGACTCATGAGAGTCATGTCTCTTGGTGTTTGGAAGAAGCTTCAATTAGCTCTGAGTGATTCAGGAATCATTTTAGAGATGCCCCCCGAGCAAAAGAAAAGACGAATGGAAACATCGAGTTCCACACTTTTGTGGAGATGATTGTTGCAGTTGGAGTTGTGTGAATTAAATAAATAAAAACACTCAATCATTATAGGTTTCATTTAGTGTCCTGTGTTTTTTTTTTTTTTACCTATTACACTAATTTTTTTCTTAGATCGTGATAACAATAATCCAGATTATAATGTCAGAGCAGTCAAAATGACCGCGATGGTCATTCTAGTAGTTGCAGAATTCCGGTAGACCGAGTGTTAGTTGCAGAAAACAAATACATGTTATGACAAAAGCCTGCCCATCCATACTCATCTGCGTAGTCATATAGCAGCACCACATACCTTAAAGTCGGGACACAGCAGCCGACGCTCACTTCAGACGGAAAGAAAGAGAGAGAGAGAGAGAGAGAGAGAGAGAGAGAGAGAGAGAGAGAGAGAGAGAGAAGGGCGAGTCTATAAACCCGCCCCATCAGCGGCCAATGCCCCACAGGTGGTTCCCACCCACCGCACCTGTTCCAATCATTTTAGAAGGCCGAAACAGATTCAATTGTTGTTAAGGGAAAAATTAATTTGACACACGAGCAATTTGAGTTACGAGCTCAGTCCAGGAAGGAATTATATTCGTATGTTATGGTATTACTGTACTACAGTATTTTGAGATATCAGATTTTTTATCTTCATGAGCTGTCAGTCATAACTATCAAAATGAAAAGAAAAAAAAGCCCCGCTTGAAATGTTTTAATTTATATGTAATTCTTAAAAAATACTTTACATGATATTCCCGTGTTTTTTAATGCACATATTGTGTAAAAAACATCCCTCCGCCCAACAGGGATGCAACTTTTATTTTGTTTAAGACCTGACCGAGGGTTTCCTGTAATAAACACATGACCCGCCCTACTTTATGTCTGACCAATAATCATCATGGCTACAAAAACAAAACAAGTAGCACGAACCAATCAGAGGCTACGTGGTGGGTCGTAGCGTCCCAGTCATAGGTTCGACGTTTAGGAACTGCGGAAGTAAACCCGGTTTCTCCAGAACTAAATGTAGTACATGTTTCCGTCCACACGATGTCGCTGAGTCCCGACTTTATTGTCATAACTCTTCAAATCAGCTGAGCTGTCTTTGTTACTCCGTCCCATTCACCCTGTAAACATACTACTAGCCTAACTAGATAGCATTAGCTTGCTAGTTAGCCATGCAGATACTGCGTCATAAAAGGGACTAAAGTGCAAGTTAAATTCTTACTCTGACACCGAAGTTAGAAACGTAGCGGCGGCACCGCTTACTATTAGCCTGACATGAACGAGCCAGACACCGCGGCGATTCTTCCCGATGAGCCGTGGAGCAGCGACACCGGCCACCGGGAGGAGGAAGCAGGAAACGTCGCGTTCAGCCGACCCCCCCGGCCGCCGTTCAGCTTCTCATGCCCGCTGCCGGTTTCAGTGGAGCCGGTGATGTTCCTCTCGATGTTTGCGTTGATTTTGCAAGCGCCTCTGTCCACGGAGTACCTGTGGGATCGCATCAGCGAGGACGTGGGCTACAACAAGTCCAAGGAGAGATCAGACTGCACAAATAGCTCCGTGCCCATCGACCCGCTTCAGAAGGTTTGAAACGTTTACTTTATTCAGAAATACTCTTGTGTTGTGTGTAACTGAAGTACGTGGGTTAAAGCTGATATCCTGTATGATAGTCTTGTTGCATCAGATCAGCCGGACGTCGTTACCCGTCGCAGGGCAAGTTACTCAAGATCAGTAATATATTACTTATTACTAATTACTTGCTGAAAAAAGTAATTACATTGCTTTTCTTATTACTCCCTGCCAAAAGTAACTAGTTACTTATTACTTTAAGTTACTAGTTACTTTAGTTACTTTCCCAACACTGCTCATAACTAGTGATCTTCGATACCACCGATTTACTTTCCGATCTGATACTGATCCGAAACTGGCTGCTATCGGCGATACCGATATTTTGTGCAAATACACATAATGTGTAAATCTAAAAAAAAAGTCATGTATTTCAAATCATACCTTCATAAAGAATACCAGACATCAGAGTAATGCATTTATTTTAAACTCAGAACTTTATTATAAACTCAGAAGTAAATCATGAAGAGCAAAAAAGAAGAATCAACGGGACTTGTTGGAGTCTGATTGAAGACGTTTCACATCCAAGAGGCTTCTTCTTCTGAAGAAGCCTCTTGGATGTGGTTCTTGATTTACCATGACCCGGATGACTGAGAACCCACACAGATAAAACCTGAAGTATAGCAGCCCCATTTAGTTACAATATAGCTGCAAAAAAAAGAGAAAACAAGTACAATCATAAAACCATTCAAATAAATTACTGTTAAAAATGAAAACTTGCGTCTTAATTCAACATTACTGTACATGAAAATGTTAGCATGTAAACACTGATGTAAACACTTCAACACTGACACGTTCTTTCCCTCATTCTTAAGTTTTGGTTCAGGAACAAGCACATTCACCGTGTTCCCTTCAACCTGCTGAACCTGCTCTCTCAGCAGGTACAGATGTGGCAGAGCTCAGGGCTGGCAAACCATAACTCAATAAATCTAGGCCCTTTTTTTGGCCTATGTGAGATTATCTCAGTGATTATTACTCCAAGCTGAACTCAGCTATGTGTTGAGGCATATATTTATTTTGTTGCTTATTTCATAACCACATTTACTAATTTGAGCAACAGCGCTTGGCACAGCTTAAAGCTCCACAGTATTTTCTCCTTCTGTACCTGCATAGTTCCTGAACGCAGCACCGAAGGAGCAGAAGCACCTGACGCTGCGCTCTCCTCTTCTGTCCGCCCAATCATAAATGCCTCGTATTCTGTGTCATGGTTTAACCTGATGTTTCACACAGTTTGTTGTGTTGATATAACCCCTAACCCCTTATCGTCTTTCTGCAAACATCACAAACTGCATCTGGGCTGTTTGTGGAGCTGAAATAGCTCCACACATTAGTGATGTGTGGATTGATACTGAAATATGGATATCTCTGAAATCAATTCTAGACTTCACACTCTAGAATTGATTCAGAAATCTAAATATTGAAACTATTGAGATCTGGTCCAAATTATACGTGATTGGTCAGAACTACTTCTTCCGCCTAAGTGTGTACTGTAACGGAAAAGGAGCCATGTGTGGACCTATTTTAGAGCCACAAACAGCCAAGATGCGACTTGTAGTATTTGTGGAAAAACAGCGAGGACAAAACAAACCTTGCTAAACACCTCAAAACAATACAGCAACCCAGAATACGAGGCGTCTAAGGTGAGCCGGGCTACAGAGGAGGGGTGTGATGTGTCAGGTGCAGCAGGAAAGTTATCCAGGTCCAGAGGGAGAAGTTTTAAGCAGCGCTTGATACTGTACTGATGGAGTTCACATTAGTAAATATGGTCATAAAATGAGCAACTAAATTACAGGGCTGCCATCTTATCGTTGTGGAGGGGTTTGTGTATCCCAGTGATCCTAAGAGCTCAGTTGTCGGGGGCTTTATACCCCTGGTAGGGTCACCCGTGACAAACAGGTCCTAGGGGAGGGACCAGACAAAGGGTAGATCACGAAATTGCCGTTTCCAAAATTGAAATTCTGGTCAGCAATTTTTGACAAACATGTTCTCCCGGTGTCTGTGCGGGTTCTCTCCGGGTTCTCCGGCTTCTCCTCATCACCAAAAACATGCTAATAGGTGAAATGGTCACACTAAATTCCCCGTGTGTGTGTGTGAATGATTGTCTGTCTATGTGTGGCCCTGCAATGAACTGGCGGCGTGTCCAGGGTGTACCACGCCTCTCACCCGTTGACTGGTGGGATAGGCTCCAGCGCGATCTGCGCCTCGCTAGCGGACAAAGCGGTTTAGAAGATGGATGAATGAATGACAATTGACAAACGTGATGGCATCCAATTCATATAGTAGTACTAACCGTGGACGTGTAGTACTGTCGACCCTTGACTCACAGCTGGCATTGTTTTGCTTACATTTCGTGTTTGGCTTTTTCTTTTTCAGGAGGTGGAAACCCTGACTGCCCACTGGATTCTCTACATCAGTCTTGCTGGCTTTTCTGTTGGACTGTTTGTGGTCCCTCTTCTGGGTTCATGGAGTGACCTTGCAGGTCGCAGAACTGTCCTTATACTTCCCAACCTGGGCCTGGCCTTCCAAGCAGCGATTTATCTGGTGGTGATGTACCTGAAGCTGCCAGTGGTCTACTTTCTTATTGGGAGGCTTCTTAGTGGACTATCGGGTGATTTCAATGCGATCCTGGCTGGCTGCTTCTCATATGTGGCTGATGTCAGTGACAGTCAGTCACTCACCTTCAGAATGGCCATCTTGGAGTCTTGTCTGGGCATTTCAGGGATGCTAGCAAGCATCATTGGAGGACAGTGGAAGCGGGCACAAGGGTAAGAAGTCTGTGTTTCCCACTCGCATCACCTAAACATTTTACTTTAACCCCAATGAACTTTACTAAAATGAAAGTACTTGCTGTCTTTGATAACTGGCATTCTTTTATGGCTGTGTTTAGGTACATCAACCCTTTCTGGCTGGTCCTGGTCTCTCACTTGGCTTCGGCTCTTTACGCCTACCTGTTTGTCTGCGAGTCTGTCCCAGTAGACCCAAGTGCCAAACTCCTTTCCTCCCGACACTATAAAGCTGTCTGGCATCTCCTCTCAAAAGGGGGCACTTCTATAGAGGGTGGAAGATTCCACAGATGTAAACTGTGGCTTTACATGCTGTGTTTCTTTTTTGTGTTGACTGTACACTTTGGCAGCAGGTCTATATTTGTGTTGTATGAGCTGAGTTCACCACTGTGCTGGGGACCAACCCTCATTGGCTTTGGCTCAGCAGCTCTGCATCTCGTCTATCTTACCAGTCTGCTCGGACTGAAGCTCATGCAGCGCTGTCTGGCGGACTCCTGGTTGGCTCTCATGGGTCTGGCCTCCAACATCGCAGGGCTGGTGGTCTTCTCTGTCGCTGACACCACCCTGCTCATGTTCACAGGTGAGGGAAACGCCACACATGTGGATCACGTTGCTATAGACTGTATTACTCGATGTAATATATGATATTATTTTGTGTCCCAAAAGCTTATACTAAGTTAGGATGAGATCTTGCATGAGGTCAGACTCCTTCACTACTGAACTCAGTATTTATGAAATATGCGTTAAGCATTATGCTTTCATAAGAAATGATGACATGAGATCAATTCAAATCATTTCTTGGCAGTTGAGTAAAAGTTTTTGATCGTGTATTTATAATTAATTAATTTTATTTATTTGTAACCCCATTAGCTTCCACAAAGTGGGTTGCTAGTCTTTCTGGGGTCCAAGAGCTTAAATGAGAACACTTCCACCTTGTTTCACCCACAAAGATAAGTTGGGTGTTTTACAATGTGATATATGTTATAGTAGTTAAATGTGAGGATTAAATGGTTACAGCAAATTAATAAATGAAATTATGACCAAAAACTGACTTCTTAAGTCGTTTCTGACAAATATGACTGTTGAGCTCATTAAGATCACAGCCTGCAATATTAGCTTATTTACTTTCATTTTACCTTGACTATTTCAATATTGTGTTTCAATATAATTAAACATTTAGGTTCAGTGCCTCGTATGCTCACGGCAGTTGGCATTTGGAAATAATACCTCCTCTATGCTGCAGAATCTTCGTGCATGAAGTGTGAAGATCCAGCAACTTCAATAAAAACTTGGCAAAAAGTGGCAAAAGCTTCAGTGTCAAAAAGAACAAGGCCTTCATGCACATTTTCACTTTGTCTTCATACTGTAGCACGAGGAAGTCCTTCAGAATCATTCCCACAAAAGTACTTCTCGTTTTGAATTCACTACATTCAAGACATATTCTCTTAATGAAATCAGGAAAAGGTACACAATCCAAATACAGTAATATCTTTATGATTATTACCACCGTACGTGGTTTCCACGGTACTGCATTAGAACTTCCCCACAATCCTTCAGTCATACCTCCAAAACACTGAAGCTGAAATATCTGTCATATCAATCTAAATCATGGGTTTAAATAATTATAAGTCGTAAAAGGACATCGGATGTAAACGTTTCAGAATGTGACACTATAATGTTTTGACGGTGATTCTCAGAATGATGACGCGGCTGCTTCAGACTGACTTTATTGCTTCTGTGTTGGAACGTGTAAGTCATGGTTTGGCCAGGCTACTCTGAAACAGAAATAGTTACTGGATCAAATTGTCAAACGGTCAAGTCGAGACCAGCCCTGCATCCTTGTACAGTCGGCGGCGGCAGAGGATCGCCTCCTCCGTGTTACAGGATGACCCGCACCCCCCCCTGTGTGGTCATTTTGTCTCTCGGGCCTCTGGGCGGAGGTTTTTAGTGCCAAGGTGCCGAACTCGGAGGTACAAAAATAGCTTTGTCCCGATGGCTGTGAGTCTGCTGAATAAGCATTAGTCCGGCTACTCGTGTATTTTGTTCATTCATCTTTTTATTGGGTTTAATCTTAATCATAATCTTAATCTTATGTTGTTTTTTTTATTATTGTGGTCTGCAAACCTTTTATGATATCCTGATTACTGGGGCATGATTAAATGTTCTTTGAGCACTTTTACCGGTTGTATAAGTTTTATATGCATACTTGCTGGTTTGAATGGAAATAGGTTTTATCTGATCTCAGAGCAAAACAAGTCGACCTACGGGTACAAATAAAGTAACCTTGAACCCTTAGTAAATTCATGCCTGTCATAACAGCAGGTGATCGCTAGAGGTCACCGGTAGGGTCTATAAGTGAGGCTTTGAAGCTTCGAATCTCTTCACAAGGCTTCATCAGCCCATCTCGAGTTTCACTCCTTTGTTCCCAGGTTACGGTCTTTGCTTCCTCTCCATGGCCTCTACACCCGTGATCAGGTCAAAGCTGTCCAAGCTGGTGGATCCATCAGAACAAGGTCAGCCACTCAAATATAAAAGTGCAAATTCTTACTAAAACCCAGTTGTCCCACAAGAAACAGTCCAAGAACTTCATGGTGTGCGAACTGCACATAGAGAAGGTGTATTTTCTTTGTCTTGGTAAACTGTAACTGATTCCAGTAGTGAAGAGTAGCATACCTAAATAATCAATAATAATTTATTAGGTCTAGGTCTAGTGGTGGGATTATTACTTGCAAACTTGAGTACAAGAGTTGAAAGAAGTACTTTTCCCAGTCATGAGAATTTGGACCCGTCAAAATTGAGCAGTGATTCTGGAATTCAGATCCAGACGGTCGTCCATGGATGGAAAAAAAGATGGGAATCTAGTTTTTCACAGATGGCAAAAGTGAGGCACGTATTGTCATGACAAGGACGGTCGGTGTCTTCTAACTTTTCCTCTGAATATTTCCCAGTTTCTGGCAGTACTAGTCCATCTCAGCTAATAATTAAGTTCAGCGAAGACTCACGTTTGCTGGTTTTAAGGAATCAGGGAATTTCAATCATTGTTCTTTTGTTGCGAGTGACATCTTTGTGCGTTTGTGATTTTTCTCAGGCGCTCTCTTTGCTTTGGTCGCCTGTGTGGAGAGTTTGTGTTCGCTGGTTGGCAATGGCCTCTTTAGCTCCCTCTACCCAGCCACACGATATTTCATGAAGGGCTTCGTCTTCCTGTTTGCTGCCGTTCTTCTCCTAATCCCCTCCGGACTAATTGGGTGAGTTTGCTAACTGGATTCGTTGACTTCATTAACAAGCACATGAAAACTTTTGTATTGTCTTCATGCTTTTGTTTGTCTGTCTAGGTCCCTGCAGTGTTTAGACCGGAAGAGGACCATCAGGACTCCACAACATCCTGCCGTGGAGAGCAGGTCATCCCAGTCCATGAGGTGAACAGTTCTGACAGAAAGCGATCCCTGACTGTTTGGAGAAATCGGTCTAACAATACAAGAATACACCTCTACGTGGTTGTTTCGAGGGGCCTGTTGTTCTAGGGCAGGGGTGTCAAACCCGTCCAGTGACTTTATACGCATCAGCTTGTCCAAATGGTCCACTTCAAGACCATTTATGGATGCTGTTCATTAAACTAAGGCCTCCTTCCCAATCTGCGCTGGATGCTTGAAATGTAGCACAAATAGCCATAAGCTGAGATGTTTGAGCTCCTCACATTGTAGTGCTGCAGCCACCATATTTGAGAATCTGCTGATTGAGTTTTAGCCTCATTATGTAGTTGAATTCAACACATTCACTATTAAATCATTTTACTGCTATCCCTTATCTCTGTCTTCTTTCTGCACCTGGGTCTAAATAAACGGCATGCAGAGTACCTTAGTGTCACGGCTGTGCCGCTCTCCACGCCCACTTCCCCGCCTCCACGTCTCTGCTCTGCCATCAGCTGATTCCAGACACCTGTGCTCCCTTCACCAGCTGCAACACGTCACCCATCAGCCCTGGCATTACATAAGCCCAGCCCAAAGAACAGAACCCTGCCAGATTGTAGTGTCATGATTGTACTCTTTCCAGCACCCTTCCAGCGACTGCCTCCCCGTGTACCGACCTTGCATGACCCCGGAATCCTGTCTGCCTGACCTGCCTGACCACCTGGTGTTTGACCCTCGCCTGCCCCTTGGACCTGTCTATGTGCCTGCCCCTAACCTGCTCTGTGTGCTACTCTGGACTGACCCCCTGGTAACGAACAATAAATCCGTTTCTGGACTCCCGCTCAAACCGCCTCGCATTTGGGTTCCTACCTGCCTTAGGCCTGACACTTAGACTGACTTCTGAATTTAATTATTTGCTTTCTATGATAATGCATATTTTTGTTCTTTCTCAAAATAAAGCTTATTAAAGTGATATTGATTGCTGCAAAACATGAAATCAAATCCAGCCTGTTGTGGGGAATTCCCATATTAGATGGGATTCCACAACGTGATTACACGCCGACACCACTAGGAACACGCCACATTTAGTTTGGATTTGTAATGACTGGTTTCAATTGAACGCATCACAACAGTGATGTCTCACACAACACGGATAAACATGGGCTTAGATTGGCTGGGGCACAATCCCCACCCCTTCAGGGGACGGACTCATGGATATATGAAGACACAGAAGCAAAGAACGGCCCTTTTGTTCGGACCTGAGACACACACACGAAACGGGATCAAACCTCAGCGCTGATATCCGAACTAATTGTACTGATCTGTTAATTATATAAATGTCTTAATCTTAACCCACATTCTCCTCATTGAATACGCACCCACTACGGAGAACAAGAACCGGAAGAGGGTTTGGTAAAACCCTACACTGTAAACCAGAGTCATGAAAGCGGCGCATCTGTCTGTTGCTTCAGTCAAAATTAATCTTGTGTTCCTGCTCCCTGTCCAATCATTAAGCAGGAGCCCACACGCAACATTCGGCTCTCATTAGAAGTTAATGATAATGAGCGACATAGCCTTGGAAGCCCCCCCTTCCTTGCACAGTGACTTTTGGGGACTTTGTCCCCCCTAAAGAATTAAATGCTAACGCAGATCGACCCCAGGTAATAAAACACCAGCCAATCAGTGCTGCCTCCTGGAACATTTCCTGTTCAGGATGATGGTGAACACTTTACTTAATGACTATTAAATACAAGAGATTTATGTTTCACAGATTCCTCCTATCCTGTTCAAGACATAGACAACACATTTGTTTTCTATTGGAGATGAGCCACACTGGTTCTTTACGTGCCTTGCGTTTTCCTCACCTTGCCAGTTGCGGATGTTATTCTTACCAGTCCCACCTGAAATGGTCAGAGGTATTAGAAATATTATAGACCTAATATAGAGTGACAGAGCTGATAGGCCTGGTAAACACCGCCTTTATCTTTTTCACCTGGCACAGACATAAAGGCCCTCACCTTTTACAGTCGGGAACAAAGAGATTAGACTTTCTGCAGATTGTTACTCCTGATCACCTTGCTTATCTATTTCCTTCTAAACAATGCCTGGTACATGCCGGCCCCTTGCTCAAGTTAATTTTCAATCAGATTTTAGTGTGACATGCATCACATATGCGATATATACTGAGTCTTTCCTGTTGCTGTCTCTTAGATAGTGTTCGACTCTTCAGCACTGTGAACCCCCATCATTCCTCCTGGATCATGGCTGGATTTCATACATGGCTGTGGAGGTATAGGAATTACATCGTAATAGTTCTGACACCGCTTTTACTTCTGCCTCTGCCGGTGATCATCCCGACCCCGGTAAGAAAACGGATATGTGTTTACCTCTCATTAGAGATACATTAAACACATTTTAGACTTCAGAGATGTTGAACTGGTTTGTCTAATAGCAATAATCATATATAATACTAAAAAGGTATAGAATCAATCGCCTTGCACAGAGTGTGCAAGGCGTTCAATAAAAGCATTTCCTGTTTCAGAATTCATCTCTCTGCTCATCTACACTCCAAAAGCCCCGGCTTGCCAAAATATGTTCTATTCAACAACAATGTAAAGTGCTTGCTCTTGTGGGTCAAGTTGGGTTCTGTCTTTACCTGCAGGTCTTTCCCTGCTAATCCTGTAAAGTGCCTTGAGATAACTTTCTGTTGTGATATGGTGCTATAGAAATAAAAGTGAATTGAATTGAATTGAATGTTCTTGGTTGTCATTACAGCAGGCAAAATGTGGCTATGCAGTAATCCTCATGGCTCTGTACTGGTGTACGGAGTGTATCCCCCTGGCTGTAACTGGCCTTCTGCCGGTTATTCTCTTCCCTATGATGGGAGTCTTGGAATCAGGCGAGGTACTTCCAAATATATCTATGTATACATTTTAATTGGTGACCTACATGAATAAGGATGAGGGTTGTTTTCTGCTTTTTAATAATCAGTGAATATTTTTAAATTTCCTCACCGTTTCTTTCTGGTCCAGGTTTGTATGCAGTACCTGAAAGACTCCAACATGCTCTTCATTGGAGGGATGCTGGTGGCCATATCTGTCGAGCACTGGAACCTGCACAGGAGGATCGCACTTCAAGTTCTGCTCCTTGTGGGGGTGAAACCTTCTCTGTAAGAATCTTCCATACAAAACACACACACAAATATGCTTATGTGGCTCCTCACACAACATCTATCTGATCTTTTTTTTTCTTGCTTCTTCTCGAGCCTGATGATCGGTTTCATGAGCACCACAGCCTTTCTGTCCATGTGGATCAGCAACAGTGCCTCCACAGCCATGATGCTGCCCATCGCCAATGCTGTTCTGCAGCAGCTTTGTGACACGGAGGCGAATGCCGAGCAGAGGGATTACAACCGGACCGCTGCAAAGGATGGCCAGGAAAACCAGGCCTTCGAGATGAGCGACACCAAAGAAGTATCAGACAAGGAGATCTATTTAAAAGACAGCGACATCAACATAGGTGTGTGTTTGTGTGTGTGTGTGTGTGTGTGTGAAAGAGAGACAAAAGCATCAGTTACGTTTTTCCTTTTTCTCATTTACTATCGGACCACTAGATTTTGGAGATGCAGACAAAGAGGCTGACACCAAATACACGACCCAAAATAATGTCACCTCAGGTAAATGAATGCCCCGATCACAAAAACATTTATCTAAAAGGTCAGTTATCTGATATATAAGCAGCTTCAGCCTCACCAAAGATAACTGTCAGACCAAGCGTTCGTTGAACTCTTGTAAACCGATATAAAATTGTGTTGTAACCAGTTATAATAATGACTAGAAAAGCACCCAGAGAGCGCAAACCTCTGCCATGCAGTTTATTCCCCTTGTAATTGGATTTACACTGTCCACATGATCTGGATCATCACCAAAAGTTTCTAAATTGTTGTTGGCATTTTAATACACCAACAATGAGAAGTACAAGTGAACGGGAGTTTATCTGCATTTTTAACTGTTTTTTTTGAAACAGTAAATGGAGTTTTCAATGTTAAAATTGATCTCATTCTGGATCAGATCAAGAAGATATTTTTCCATGATATTTCATATCGGACCCCTTTATGACTGTGATTTTTGGTGAGTGAATTGAATGCATATTTTACAAGATCACAATTTTTTGGAAAAAGCCTCCATTATATGTAAATGGGAAAATCTGGATTTTTTGGTATCCAGACGGGTATCGCTTTCAAAATTTAATGGGATCTAAATTAGACCAAAACCCATGTTCAGATTTTTTTCCCATCAAGTTCCATCCAGCAGTTTTTCCGTAATCGTGCTAGAAAACAGATAAACAAACAAAAAACAAAACCTCCTTGGCGGCGGTAATAAAAACTACAAAGGCATAGAAACCCAAACAGTAATCACATTCAAATGAAACACTCAACGTTTCATGTTCATCATGTCAACATGTCTTGCTGAATGCTGAAAAGGTGTGAGCTGTGTCCCTCTGGAGAATTGTGATGGGATCCCGGAGGCGGAACGCCGCAGACTGTCGAGAGAGCAGAGGTACAAAAATCTGAAGAAAGGCATGAGTCTGAGTGTCTGCTATGCTGCCAGCATTGGTGGGACAGCAACCCTCACTGGAACCACGCCCAACGTCATCTTGAAGGGCCAGATTGATGAGTACGACATGACACCTGTAGATCTACTAATCTCACAGGACAGTCCAGCCAACAGCTTGACTTCTGATAAAGACAGTAGCTGTAACTGTTTGTAATGGTTCTTTGCTTTTATCAACAGCCTCTTTCCAGATAATGGGGGCATAATCAATTTTGCAAGCTGGTTTGGCTTCTCGTTTCCCAACATGGTTCTCATGCTTGCCCTGTCCTGGTTATGGCTACAGTTTATGTTTTTGGGATTCAAGTGAGTCTGGAGTTGCTCTCTATTCTAATTTTATTATTACACATCCATAATTTGCGTAATAAATCCAAGGTAATTAAATTTTGCATTGTGTTGTTCCAGTTTTAAAGAGACTTTTGGATGTGGTGCTCACAAACAAATTGACAATGAGGGATATAAAGTAATCCAAGATGAGCACAGGAAGTTGGGCAGGATGAGCTTTCCTGAGGGCTGTGTGCTGGCCATCTTCATCCTGCTGGTTCTTCTGTGGTTTACCAGGGAGCCTGGGTTCATACCCGGCTGGGCGACTGTGCTCTTCAACAAAGAAACAACGTGAGTATGAGAGCTGCCTCAGTTAAAGTGATGATAAGTGAACAGTTGACCAGGGAATGTCGCCGTACACGCCAACTAAATAAGGAGGGGTAATTCCTCTCGATGTGGAGGAGCAGGAACCATGGCCTTGGATTTGGAGGTGCTGATCGTCATCCCACTTGCTTCACACTTGGTTGCAAACCGCCGCAGTACATGCTGGAGGTCCAGGCTTGTAGAAGTTGACAGGATAACATTGTCAGCAAAAAGCAGAGATGAAATCCTGTGGTCCCCATACCAGACCCCCGCCAGCCCCTGGCTGTGCCTTGAAGTCCTGTCCATAAAGATTATGAACAGGACCGGTGATAAAGGGCAGCCCTAACAGAGCCCAACATGCACCTGGAACAGGTTTGACTTCCTGCCGGCAATGTGAACCAAGCTCTGACTTTGATCATACAGGGACCAGAACAGCCCTCAGCAAAGGACCAAGGACTCCATACTCCCGAAGCACCCCCCCACAATGTACAGTACTACGAGAAGCTGCTTTGACGATGGAGGTGGAGAACACGAGTCCACTCTGACTTAATGTCCCCAACCTCCTCCGGGATCTGGGAGAAGTTCTCCCGGAGGAGGGAGTTGAAGACCACACTGATAGTGAGCTCTGCTGGGAACCACTAGACCCTCAAACATGCTTGGGTATGCCGAGTCTGTCTGGCCTCCTACCCTGCCAATGGATGACAGGTTTGCCCCGCTCTTCACCCGGGTGTCAAGACCTGCGGCCGGAGGTCCGATCACATTACAACAAAGTCAATCATCGACTTCCGGCCTAGCGTGTCCTGGTGCCACGTGCACCTATGGGCATCCTTGTTCTTGGACAAGGTGTTAGTTATGGACAAACTGTGACGAGTACAGAACTTCAACAACAGAATACCACTCATGTTCAGATAGGGGAGGCCATTCACCCCAATCACTTCCCTCAAAGTCTCACTGTCATTGCCCACATGATTGTTGAAATCCCCCAGAAGAACAATGGAGTCTCCGGTCGGAGCACAGTCCAGTACCCTTCACAAAGACTCTATGCTCTCTCAACAGGTTTGTCACGGATGGGACAGTGGCCATATTGATGTCAGGACTCTTCTTCTGCATTCCATCCAATTTACCACAATGTTTTGGGATGTCCAGAAATGGTAGGTCAGCTGCCACGTGATTGATTTTCTGTTTTTAACAGTCACATTAAAAGGAATGTATTATAATAGCACATTATTTTCATGAATACAAACTATGTTAGTTTATAAGTCTTTCAGAAATAAATAAAAATTACCAATGAAAATGGAAAACAATGCCATGATATTGAGGTTTCATACTGAAATAAAAATAAAATAAAAAATAAAAAATTACAAAGACGGGAAAAAACAGAAAAATCAGCGAGACGCGTTTCAGGTGTGTAGAGGCCACCCCAGCGATCCGCCAGCTGCAGCACAAGCACTAATCAGGACAAACAGAAACAGGTGTAAAGCAGGAGAACATGGAACACGGACAGCATACCCAATTTGATTTTTAAAGCACTGCTTGATCCTCTGGCAGAGTTCATCAGCCAACGAATCAGCTCTGAGCGTTCCGCTTGAGGCTCTGCCAGAGGTGACTCTATCGTTCCTCTGCACAGGAGCACTTTCAGTAAGGTCAGTGAGGAGCGCTAGCGAGTGGAACTCAGTACCTGAGGAGGGTCAACTGTTTACACAAAAATTTTAAATGTGGCTAATCATCACCTATAGCTGCCAACACTAAAAGACAAATCTGCTATGATGTTTTCATGTTGTGATCAAATTATATGTAGTGATATTTTATCATGATATATAAAATGATATATTCTTTAAAAATAAACCTAACTATTTTATTAAGAATGGTTTATTAAGTTGTAAAAATTTCTATAGAGCAAAAAAATGTCCTGCTCGAGTTTGTGGCTGATGTGTGGATATGAACACTCCAGACTCAAACAGACCCAAGTTGGACATTTTCCCAAGGACAAGGACCGTCTACAGACCGATGCAGGGACGGTGGGGTCGCTGTGTCTTTTTGCTTCTTATGTCGATGGGATAAAGAAGTGTATTAACAAATCGACTGATAAATACATAAACTAGATGCTGGACGTTGAAGCGAGAAGACAGGAACTAATGTTCACTCTGTGCACGACAACACCAGGGGTGTTCATTTTCTGATGCACCTCATTGAGTGTTTGCTGCAGGTTGTGGCAGGTCTGTCCCATCCAGAGCAGTTTTAATATCACACCTGTCCTCTGTCTGCGTATTGTAACAGACAGAGTCGATACTACCCTTGACAGTTAATCTTGCTGATTCAGTGCTTTGCTATAAACCTTATCCCGACCCCTTCCTGGCTTGAATCCTGATACTGTCAAGGTTAAGCCTGTACAACATTTCATGCTGCACCAATCACAGCCAAACTGATATTATATCAATAAATACTTTTTTTGCCCTCAGTAACTTAAGTCAAGCATGTCCTACGCCTGACGATATGCTAACAGGCCTTTCGTGACACGTCAAAGAGCAGCAGCGTGTTTTGGACACTGACTCGTGACACGATGATTAACACGTTCCTACTTTAAAAGCTTTGACAGACTCCGAGGTGCCAAAGTCTCGCTCTCACGTTGCAAGGAAGAGAAACTGGTTTGAAAGTGTGAAACCAGCTACAACATCACATTTCTGATGATGATTTTAATGGCTTACTTGTTTATCACATCTCCTCTTATCTTTGCGCAGTGCATTTATGGTCACGGCATCTTATCTTTAAACAATAGAGGCTCTGTTTTTTTAATGACTTCATCTAATAAAGGTGAAGTTTAACTGTCTGCTGATTTCATCATCTTTCGCCTCCTTCTGTAGGGGCCCCCGCCGAAGCACCTAATCCTCTGCTTACTTGGGATGTCGTCCATGAAAAGATGCCTTGGAACGTCATTTTGCTTTTGGGAGGAGGCTTTGCACTGGCCCATGGAAGTTTGGTAATGCAACTGTCCACACATTTCTTGTCTAAAGATGTCTTGATGCTGATTATTATTTTCCCATCTTGTATAAAGAAATCAGGACTTTCTGAGTGGCTGGGAGAAAGTCTCATGCCGCTGCAGAGCATCCCTCCTTTTGCCATCTCCATCCTGCTGTCCTTGCTGGTGGCCATGTTTACTGAATGTTCCAGCAACACTGCCACCACCACTCTCTTCCTGCCAATCCTGGCCTCCATGGTTTGTATCCGTTGTGAGCTTTAGAGGTGTTGCTAGGCTACTTTTAGCTCATTTTAGCTGAAAAATTAAACCACATATGGGAAAGTTGCCCCGTCTTATCTTATTTGGCAAGAACATGAATAACTGATTTCCAAAATATTTACTAAAAAATTATATTTTTTAGTCTGCTGCCCCAGCACACCACAGCAAGCAGGATAGACTAGATACCCTCAGTCTGCTGCCCCAGCACACCACAGCAAACAGGATAGACTAGATACCCTCAGTCTGCTGCCCCAGCACACCACAGCAAGCAGGATAGACTAGATACCCTCAGTCTGCTGCCCCAGCACACCACAGCAAACAGGATAGACTAGATACCCTCAGTCTGCTGCCCCAGCACACCACAGCAAACAGGATGGACTAGATACCCTCAGTCTGCTGCCCCAGCACACCACAGCAAGCAGGATAGACTAGATACCCTCAGTCTGCTGCCCCAGCACACCACAGCAAGCAGGATAGACTAGATACCCTCAGTCTGCTGCCCCAGCACACCACAGCAAACAGGATGGACTAGATACCCTCAGTCTGCTGCCCCAGCACACCACAGCAAGCAGGATAGACTACTCTCTGAGTGCTTTTCTAGTTGTCGATGCGGAATCTCAGATATTTATAATCCTACACTGAGTCCACGTTGACCCCCTGGATGGAAACAGGGGCCAGTGGGGAATTTGTCCTCCTTATTTCGACCACCAGTTTCTTTGTCGTTGCCACGTTGAGCTGCAGGTTGTTCAGCTCACGCCATGTGACAGAGTCTCTAACCACAGCGCTGTACCCCCAGTCATCAGAGAACGTCTGAAGATGGCAGGACTCTGACTAATAGCTGATGTCTGTGGTGTAAACGGCGAAGAGGGAGGGAGTGAGAACAGTTCCCTGAGGTGCCCCAGTATTAATTCAATTCAATTCAATTTAATTGAATGGCCCTCTAGTCACGCTGTATTACTGATCACTCTGTCTGACATGCGGTTCTCTTCATACTGAAGAGGAAGAAACTATTTTATTAATCCCTCAGGGGGAAATTCAATCAATTTCATTGTTAAAACTGCCCCCAACAGTCCCTCACTATGGGGCCCATCCTGATGTCTGGTGGACATGTGTGAATGCCCCCCCCCCCCTTTTTTTTTTTTATATATATATCCAGGCCACCGCCATTAAGCTACACCCACTCTATATCATGCTCCCATGCACCATTGCTGCCTCGCTGGCCTTCATGCTGCCTGTAGCTACTCCGCCCAACGCCATCGCCTTTGCCTACGGCAACCTCAAAGTCATGGACATGGTAAGATCTTTGATGGGCATCTATGGCGAGTGTCTTGCCATGCACACAGTGTTTTATATAAAGACTTATATTCAATTTTTAGATAAGCAGCTTATATTAATCCTTATATCTCATCATTATTATCTATTTGCACACAAGCAATATCCTGAATAATAAAAATATGGATTGTTACTAAAGTCAGGCAGACAAAGCAGCAAATTCAATTTAGACATGCTAAGTATTTCAACAAATTGGTGTTAATGATATTACCGTAGTCATTTTAGTTTGCTATATGAGTGCTAATAATACACTGTATAGCCTTGAGTTGAGGTCCAAATCTAATTTTATTTCTGCTGATTTATTTTCCTGCTTCTTCCAGGCCAAAGCTGGATTCATCCTGAACATTCTAGGAGTCCTAACCATCAACATCGCCATTAACACGTGGGGTGTGGTCATGTTCCGGCTGAATACCTTTCCTAGTTGGGCTAATGCCACTGAAGCCCCTTGAAAATGATCTCAGAAAGGTGGAGACACGGAGATGATCATTATCTGCTTCTTGATCCACACTGATCCACTGGTGGATTGGAGTGGCAGGTGACTTTATATTTGTATTTAAATATCCCCTGAATTCTCCAGCCAGTCCAGCACGACTCTGTCCCTGATTGTCAACAACAAAGATCTTCAATGAAGGCTTTCAATATTTTGCTTGCTAAGAAAATGGGATGTTCTCCACAAACCCGCTGGACTGGAGTCACTTAATCACTTCAATTACTTAATCAATAATATCAGTATAATAATAATGGATCTTTTTCACCTACAAGATATTTATTTAATAATGTGTTGATAGTGTTAATGGCGGCAGATGTCAGTCCGGATTGTAAAGAGAAGTGTGTTGTAGCATGACATTTATACTGCAAGTGTTACACTATCCTCATGCAATCCATGTTTAAGCCACATAAAAACAAGATGTTTAATTTTACACTGTTTTATTAAAGGAATAAATTTAAGGCCTGTAAGACAAACTGATGATTATCCACATGGGCTGCAGAAGCAGTTTCTGAGTCAATAGTCAGCTTATAAGAAAATAGGTATTTAGAATATTGATGCTGCAGTAATTTTTGAGTGAGTTAAATTTGATGCTAGAATCAAATCTCATTGCCGTCCATAGGATTAGGACCACCGGGCCGCACAGTTGATTTAAATTGAGTCAAAGGGACTAAGGCTAAGCCCTTTAAAGGGTCAGCATGGGAGAAAGGTAAGCAAAATCAATTTGCACAAAGGTCCAGAGCAAAGGGGATTTTAGAGATGTAACCCTGCAACTCTACACGGAGGTCAACAGAGTAAGCAGTTTTAAAATCCAAAACAGTTTGTTTAATCGAGCAACCATTCTTCTGCTAACGCTGGAACACAGCGTTGTTTAAAGGGAAAGCTAACGCTCAGTAAAACTGGAAGTGAGACGGATGCCACCCATCACAGGTAAGGCAACATCTTTATGTTATGATGTCATGCATCCTTCTTTTTTTCTGTTCTTTTACAATCCCAATACGATTAGTTTTGTCCCAGTGCATTATATAACTTGTAACAGTTCTAAAGTAACAAGCAGGAAAGCTGCAGTGTGTTTTATTCACATGATGGACAATCATCTCCTCACTGGGAATCATTACAACTTGTTTTGCATTTTCAACTTGTGGGACCTGATTTGGTGATGACATGTAATTGTAAACATGCCAAGCAGAGTCACTTTTTGGAATGGCTGTACAGTATATCTTATCATGAACTATCCCTGGGACAGAAATCGATGAATTCCTATACCCTCACTCTAAGTCAAAAGGTGAAGTCAGTGATCGAACGAACTGCCTCAGGGACATGCTTTCAAAAGACACTCATAAATCTTTGTCTCTGAGGACATAAAATATGGAACTGGAATTTTTTATTTCATTTGATCTCATTTTCTGATGCACAAACTGTTTTATTCGAACATCAGTAGAGTTTGTCTAAATAAAACATGAAACCATTTGCCGAATAAAACATGACTGCTCCTGCATTTATCAAGCTGCTCCTCCTCTCGCTAAATTTCTGGAGTGAAGAGGAGCGTTGTGTCCAACTATGAGGTGTGCTGAGGTGAATAATCAGGGTTAAAATTTATGACATGACATTTGTGGTGAGACATTCAATCCGTTTCATCACATAAACTGGTTATTAATTCTCCATTGCTCTCTCTTCATTTCTTCCACTGGTCAAAGTAGGGGACTGCCCACCTTGAATTGCTCCCTGCCAAGTAGTGACTGATATCCAATCACTAACACCCAAGTAGTGACTGTTTCTGGAATAATGAGTTCACATTTGTAAAAAAAAAATCAGTGTTTTTAAACAGCAATGCAGTGCTTTAAATTTTACAAGGGTCAATAATTATCTCAAATATGATATTACATCTGAAATGTAAATGCCCCATACATTCCCTCCACCCTCCTATGGAACTCCATATTTGGCAGAGAGGGCCTTCAGCAATAACTTCGCCCTGCAGAGTTTGTTCAACCTGTAATCAAGCGTCTCCCTCGCTCTGTTTCATTCCCAGAGAGACAGATTTTCTTCAGATGTAGCTGTGAGCTAAGGCTATTACAGTTTTCCTGGTTCATTGGGAGGATAGGATAGGAATCTACCTGCATTAACATACCTTTACTCCCTCTCCCTTTGCTTTATTTCTCTTCCACTCTTTAACCTTTAAGCCTCATGGTGCAACTCTAGATTTCATAGAGGATCCTAAATTTAAAGCTCCCGTGTAAAAGAATACGCTCAAAATGATGCCCTGACGGAGCATCGCTAAAAGATTCCTGTGAGTTTGACTTCACATCCTGTAGAAGACAAGCTTTGTTCATTTTCTTGCATGCATTCAATGCACAGTTGAGCCTTACTGCGTCTACCTGTGCATGTTTGTTTGAATGCACAGCAGTTTAATTGAGGTCGTTTAAATCCAGCCTGTGACGGTCTTTTCCATGGGAGAGCTGGCTGTCTTTAGTGTCTCATGTCCCATTCAGACAAGCAGCCATTCAGTCAGGTAAAGGAAGACTTATGGAAGGAAGGGAGCCCTGCCAGATACCAGTGACTGCCCCGGTTCATCTTTTGGAACCTGTTGCGGCAGGTTTGTCTTTCTGTATAACTTCTTCCTGGGCTAGCCTGGACGAGAGCCAAAGACACACGCACACACTCAGAGCGAGGATGATATTTCTGAGCTGCTAAAATATGAAACCAGCCCATCAACCATTTCCATACGCATCTAGACAGTCAGCAATCGAAGTGGCTCACTGTTAAGGCGACGGGGATGAAGCCTCACAGATGCTGCAGGTCTGAATGAGAAAGTCTGATCCCCAGAGAAGACAGGAGGCAGTTAATGATTGGAAAGGTTGGTAAACTTACACAGTGTTGCTGTTTAAGTTTGACTATTTCTGCTGCGATACTTACTAGATTGACACTGATTGTGATTTATGTCTTTGCCTTCTGTCCATGCAGTGAGAGAGAATAGAGACTGAAATAGAGACTATAGTGTTGAATACTGGACAACCTCCGTGAATGAGCTGGAAACCTTTGATTGAAGTGTGTGTGTCCTCGCCGTGGGGGGAGAAATATTTGATTAAATCTTTCGAATCAGTTTAGACATTAACAGAAACCTTTAGTTATGCATGTTTATCTGCGGTATCACAATGCTGTCTGTCACATATCTGATTTATATGTGCCAAAAGTTCCTTTTTCTAGGCGTTTGGGAAAACAGAACTTTTTGTGCTGCGCCTTTTTTCTGCCATCTTCACATATCACTCTGGTATTTTTATGCTTCAAGCCTATTCCTTTTATTAATGTGAAGAGACATGTCCAGATTGCGACGTTTACAGAGGATCATGATGTTTGGTCTCTCCCAGTCTGGATGAATGAGGATGAGGACTTCTGGCTGCAGCTTGTGATCAAGGGCATCATGTTTTAACCCAGGGGTCTTCAGTTAAACATGCATAAGGCGCGAACGTCGACCCTCTTCTCTGTTGAGCTCCAGTTAGATACCGACTAATGCAAGCAAGCAGAATCCACTGCGCTGGGATCTGCTTGAAAAGTAAATCAAGTCCAACATTACGCAAAATGTTTGAGATGCATCATTCAGACAAGCAGACAAATAAACGTGGGTTACTGCATTGTTTGTGTCAGTGATTAAAGACGTCAAATAAATATAATGGGTTAGTGGTCGAAAACAACAACAACAACAACAACAACAAATATTCAATAGTGCCCTACTTTGTCCCACTTGGGTGCAATAGTTAGCCTAGCTATACCTGCAGCAATACCTGCCACCAGGTATTATAACGTCGCCACCTGGTAGCCGTGGAGACTGGCAGCAGACAGAAAGGAAAGAAGCAACGAAGGGATAGAAAGCTCAATGTCACCCTGATTCTCCTTCATTCAGCTCATGAGAATCCTGAAAGGATAAATCCGAGGAGGCTGCACTCCTGGCTTGTGTGACAGTTGTTACGGTCACAGGCTTATCGTTGGCTCGAAGCCACGATTATCAATGATAGCACAATGGATTTCCTGCCTAATGAGGGGGTACCTGTGTCATGGCGCTGCTGTTTTTATGTCTCACCTGAATGACTCTTGCTGTATGTTGTTGATCAGGGCTGTAAAACCTTCTCATGTCACAGTGACTGTTTGATCGTAATTGTTGAAATGCCAATCTATGTGGAGGGGGGGGGGGGGGGGGGCTGTTTTAGCTCACTGATTTGAGGCCATTTTAGATATGATGATATTTAGACAACATTAGATCCAGAGTTTCCACTATGGAAAATCCTGTTGATTAACTATTAATAAATGTTAGGAGTAATTTTACATGATCAAGGAATTTGATTGTTGGTCACATGTCCTCGATCCATTGCTACAACTATTGATAATCTCCTCATGGTCACACAAAATGAGTCACGCGGGTTTTTCACTCCCCGCGACCGAGCCCATTTCTCCTTTCAGACGCCAGCTGGTAACAGTTTTCATCTTATTACGATGGCTTTGGCAGAAATGTAGGCTCTTCTTTGCTTTCCACTTTCATTACTGACATTGTTGTTAATTTTGGATCCGACTGGAGCCGACAATGTCGTCTGAACAACCAAACTGTTGTGCCAATGTTGGCTTCAATTCTAATGTTGGAAGTAATTAGACTGATGGTTATAAACAACCATCAACACCCGACTCCTCCTTCATCCTTTCACTGATGGGTGGCCCCCGTGTAGCCGCCGTGGGCGACGGCTTCCCATCTGTGTTAGAGCAACACACAAAAATCTAAAAAGGAACAGCTTTCCTTGTTCTCATTGTTCCCCCCGTTCATTCGGACTGTTGAACAATCCCCTTGAAAAGTTGTAGCTTTGAGGACGTTCAGCCGTGGACAGAGAGAGAAACCGCGGCACCAAGGAATTTATTGTCAGTGACATCACTGCAGAGGAATGTGAGCTCTTATGAGCCTGTCACTCAAGAAGAACGACGCCATTGTTCATACTGTAACGGCGGTACTGCTGATTTAAGGAAATAGTCTTTATGTTATGAATGATTGCAGATAAGATTTAATTACATGCATTGTCTCCATTTACTGATCTATTTACTCACACACCGTCTGCTGGTTCTCAATTCTCCAGCTGCTGTTTTATTTCGATAGATCACATGCTGATTTGACAATATTTTTTTTGTGATTCTGTTGTATGACCTGAACAAGGACGTCGGTGATCTTCAGCTACGATCATTGTTTGGATTAAGAGAACAACTCTGAAAACTACTTTTTTCCTTCCCAACAGTTTGTCAGTACAGGTGCGGAGCATCCCTGAGGATTCTGGACATGCTTTGAGAACAAAAGAAAAATAAATTGTGTTTCAGGAAAATTGGATGTAATTTTACTTCGTGACAGACAGACGGACTGGATCAGGAAATATTTAGAGGACTAATAAAAAAGCCCAAATTAAACATCATTTGGAGAGCACACCTCCGTAGATCCAGCTCAGTATGACTCCTTGACGAAGAAAACCTACCAAGAGACTTTGGAATCACATTAGGTTGATAATTAGATGAGAAAAAAAAGAATATTTCTGAATGGAAATGTTCAAAGATCACATTCAAAAACATTTCCCTTCCTCCCAACATGAAAGAATAATTTCAGCAGAAGTTCCTGATATATCTATCCATGTAATATACGGTGTCTTCCACACCACCAGGTCACAACAGAGGTAATAATGAGGGACAGCCAAAATAATGAATCATAATTAATCACACACACACACACACACACACACACACGTTCACGCTCTAAGAGGGCTCTATGACACTTTCTTTGCCTCAGCATTACTCGGCTTCATGGCTTGTCATGGTTTGCTGGCAGTTCTAATGAGCTTGGTTAATGTTCGGGTTGGCGTTACCTTTACTGGAACCCGGGCCACGTGTCTGTCACCCCTGCTGGGATCAGATAACCCACCCTGACCATCACCTGTGTAAACCCGTGCACCGCGTACCAACTACCAACACCTCCAGTTATGCCATCAGAGGACACAGCATAGGAGAAAAAAGTACTTCCGCTTGTCATGTGCCAACTGACAGGAAGTATAAAGAGGTTAACCACATGGACTTACAAACAGCATCACATTTACGTCACGAGACATTAACAGGTGGCTAGAAGGCGCTTTGGGCAGCGCCATGGTGGAGAAAGCGCTTTATATTTACCGTTTGTTTCATCCTGTCCATCCATCCGTCTTTCGGTCTGTCAAGTTTCATTTCCAGTGTAACAGGTCTCAGATATTCTCCACTGCACACAACAAACAAACAATAAAATCAATATATATATGTATATATATATATATATTGAAGGACTTTCATCATTTGATATTTTTCCTTTAGATTGAAGGTTTCTGATGCCAAACTTAAATTCTGCTTCATGTTTTTTTCTCCCATGAGCTCTTTCTCAGATACGCAAGTCTTTCACAGGAAATGCGCTGAACAGGGAAACTTGCATAGCTTCTTCACAGCTTGCTTCAGTAACATACATGTGAGAATTCACTGCTTATTTGATCTGACGTGGCAAATAATCAAAAGATGTCATCCATTACAAATCGGTGCAATCAGGTAATAAGGAGCCGTCCGTTTGATGAAGAGCAGGCCGGAAGGCGTCAGTGTCTGAGGACAGCTTCATCTTAGAGGTGTGTTTCTGAATCTCTTCACAGGAGCAGATTGTCAGACTCTCTGCCGTTTCATTCCAGTAGCAGCAAGTCTCTGGCATCGATCCCTCGGGCCAGCCGGCATACCTGCGAGCCTTGTGGGACGTCCTGCCAGCAGATGGCAGAATCACAGGTACTGGGTTGCCTCTGGCCCTTCTGCTCGACACGACGCAGCTTCTTCTGTGTAACAGTAAACACAGAAGGTAACCTCTTTATAACAACACATTTATCTACCTCGGCTGTTTAAAGAGCAAAAGGTTGATCTATAAGCGAAGGAGCGACACGTAGCAGCATCGGCGTCGCGTGTCTCTGCAGTAGAATCCGTGTGAGATTGCAGGAGGGCCAGGACGACGAGTTGGTTCTGGTTCTACACAGGTGCGGGACAACACATTTCCTTTACACAGCAGTATGGCTGACCTTTGACCCTCCCTAACTATTTTCAGGCCCCTCCCCCCCACCATTACAACACGCGTTCAGATCATTCTAATGGATGCCGATGGATGGATGACATCGGCATGGCTGCACATGCGAATCCAAATAACTGCATATTTGAATACTTATTTAGAAAGAAAACCAACATTGTTTTCTCTCCAAATTCTTGTGGATAGAAATGTGGATGTTCATCTTCTTCTACTTTTCTTTCTTTTTTCATCAACCATGTCAGGTGTTGATTTCATCACGGTGAACATCTCTGCATTTAATTATGGTGATATTGATAGTAATTTTCATGAATAAATCAACACTCGTCCGATGTCCTGCGTTCTCCCATGTTTGAAACTTTTCTGAAAATATGTTTTTTTTTCTGAACTGAGTTGGCTGCTAGCCGCTATGAGCTGCTTTTGTGTGTTGCACACATAATCTCACATACTCTATGGTTTCATGTGAGCGCCACCGGTAGCGCCAGTTCTCCGTAGCTGCTTGGCTGTGAGAGAGGATGTTCTACATGCAGCAGGAGATTCCCATTAAAGACCTTGGCAGCCTCTCCGTCTGACATTGACAGCAGATTATAGATTATAAATGACTCCTTGAATGATTTGTATCCACTGTGATGATGACCACATCGCAGATTAAAGAGGGCACGGAGATCGACTTCACCCGGGAAGGGAGCAACGCCTTCAGCATGAAGAAGAGGCACGCAGCTGATGAGGCCACCAGTTCAGGGTCTGGACCAGGACCGGGACCCGCTGACTCTGAGTGCTTCCATCTGTACCCGCAGCAGTTCAGTGATGCACCTTCGAAGGCCGTAGGTCTCCAGCAGTGACACTGATTTCATGTTTGACTGGTTTTTTTAGTTAAGGCAACCAAAAAACACGAGCTGATGTATGAGGAATGAAAGTTTTCTTTTGAACTACTCTACAGCGCAGAAGGGATGTGTCCTCACTGCACTCACAACAAAGTCACTTAGTGTAGGCGTGAAACCGTTTTTGATTCCTCATGTTGTTAGTCGTGTAAAGGATTTTAGCTGTTAGAAAACGGCTTCACAGAACAATGTCACTTATTTATGTATTTGCAGAATTCAAACCCGGAACTACCAGTAAAGTCTTCCTGCTTCCTGTCTCAAAGCTATCCGTCCTACCATCCGCCCTTCAGCCCTTTACAGCAGGTACGTGTTGGCTGAGCTGCAATAGGAGACACAACTGTCGTTAAAAAAGTGATTGAGGTTTATTATCTAAAGGTGAAGGGCTTGGACATTTGGAGAAAAGGAGAGTTGTCATTGATGATTTGTGTGTGTTTACATTCACTGCAGGTGTCATTCAGAAATGATGACCATTGCAGCGGCTCAAAATATGCTCTTCCCACGCAATCATTCCAGGACGGCACCATGCGGTCCCTCTTCCCCAAGCCCATTTACTCATACAGGTAATGCTGCATCACATGTAATTTACATGAATTTTTTTTTTGTGTATTTGTCTGCATTTATTACTCATACCTGAAACATGCAAATGTCATGTTTCGCTGGCGCATTAAAGTCGTTCCATTGGATAATGCTGGGATACCTTAGTTAAAGTGCTTTTTTTGGGGGGGGGGGTAAAGCCAGCAAATAGATAAAATGCTGATGTGAAAGCGTCTCTGTTGTGGCTGCAGCGTCTTGATCTTCATGGCCCTGAGGAACAGTAAAACGGGAAGCCTGCCTGTCAGTGAGATCTACAGCTTCATGATTGAAAACTTCCCCTATTTCAAGGTACCACTGAGTTATCAAAATCATAAGAGGAGAGAAGATTCACAAGTACAAGCAACGAAATATAGTACGCATCTTACCAGAAGTGCTTTTAGCAGTAATTAAGCGGATCAATAAAGTAGAATGAATGCATATAATTCCTGTCCCTTCTCCTATAAAATCAACATCATGATTAAGACTGATTTGCTTCTGCTTTTGATGGCAGAATACGCTTGGAGCTGGAGTTCCTAAATTTCCCATTCTAAAAAGTATTGATCCATTAGCTGACCTGTTTAGCTGTTTAGTCGTGATTTATCAATCTTTTTCTGACATGTTCTCAGCTAAGAAACAGAGAAAAAAGTGCATCACTATATATTTTAACAGCAGATTCTCAATTTCAGTCGTTTTATTTTCCCATCATGAAATGATATGATATCACATATGAAGCTAAAGGAAAGCAGTTCTAAAGTTCTAAGTTCTAAACTTTCTGCCTTCTGCGTCTGTCCCACCTCCCCAATTTTCAGACAGCTCCTGATGGATGGAAGAACTCTGTGCGTCACAACCTCTC
Organism: Brachionichthys hirsutus; assembly: GCF_040956055.1. Taxonomy (NCBI): domain Eukaryota; kingdom Metazoa; phylum Chordata; class Actinopteri; order Lophiiformes; family Brachionichthyidae; genus Brachionichthys; species Brachionichthys hirsutus. Next base: position 12,323,011 of record NC_090907.1, read on the forward strand.
CCTGAACAAGTGCTTTGTGAAGGTGGAGAACAGAAATGGAAACTCTTCCCGTAAAGGTTGCTTGTGGTCGCTCAATCCAGCCAAGGTGGAGAAAATGCAGGATGAGCTGCACAAATGGCGCCGCAAGGATCCCATCGCTGTCCGCAGGAGTATGGCAAGGCCAGGTTGGACCCAAGGACAAAGTCAAAAATAGTTCTTTTCACCATGAATATATTATATTAAAAGGTTTAAAAAACAACAACAAATATTTGTTTACAGATGTTTTGATGTGTCAACAGCAGACGGTAATTTGATTGAAACTGAATTTGATGACTCCGCTTTTCACAGAAAGCCTCGATCGTCTCCTGGGAGACAGACTGGACAGGTTCAGGACTTTGCCACCGTACAGCAGCGCAGCTTTGTTACCCGGAGTCACGCCGGCTTACAGCTCCACCTCGTCTTCTGGCACCCAAGATCACCTTCAACCCCCCCGCCTGTCCCTTCTCTATCCCCACTATGCCCATACTAAACCGCAGCCACCCTGTTACCTTCCCACTGCCACTGTTCATCCCAGCACCTCATTTGCCGTGTACTCACCCTGTGGACAGCCAAATGCCCCTGGAGGCCTGAACTCACCCACAGTGGGAAATATGGCGCCTGTGTACAGTGCCACCCTGCAGGCGGAGTACGGCCCCGGCCCCAGGAGCATGCAGGACTTCCTGTTGGAGGGAGACGCTAGTTACGACATTGACACACTCGACCCCAGCCTGACCGACCTGCAGCTACAAGGTAGGCGAGTCGGTTATATTTGAGTGTTTTCCCATCAGCCACGTTCGTTTCTAACATTCCAGCGGACTAGATAATGAAGCATCAATGACATGCTTCCTAACATTCAGAGTGTTGCACATCTCGTTGTCTCAGCTGGGCGTCGAAATGTATCATCATTTTGTTTGGGGCTGGTTAGGCTGTAAATTAAAATGCTTTGCTGCCATTAGACCAGAATAGTCGACAAAAAGTAAGAGAGAGGAGAAAGATGTTTCTCCTTTCCCTCAATAACATATTATGAATGACTGATCTTGTTTAAGTGCAGGAGATCTTATAGTTCTATGATGGTCAGATTCCTGATCTTTTTTCCAGGGAACTTATGGGAGGAGTTAAGGGAGGACAGCCTTGCATCTGATTCGCAGTTTGCCTCCAGGACGACGCCCCCTAGGACCCTGGAGGGCCTCCACGTTCAAGTCAATTGCCTGCAGGCCACACCTCCTCCCGTTGGCCGATTAAATGCAGAGTCGGAGGATGGAAAGACAGATTTCAGAGCTGCATGTTTGAACCAACAGGATTCTGGGGTTTGCTCAGGAGTGGAACGAGGCTGGGGATCTCGTGCACCACATCCATCTCCCCAACCTCAACACTCTCGGGGCTCTTTCACATGACAACTCACGATCTGAATTCATCAGAATGAGGAATATTACTGCAGACTGCGACCATGGAAAAGATATGAACCATGAAATCATCTTTGTGACCAATCCGTGCAGGGTTAATATATTTCCTGATTCTCACCAGAGTTCAGATGATAAGAAAATGTCTAGACGTCTTTCATCTTATTTATGTTTCAATACACAACCTTGTTTTTTTGTAACAGCTCATGTTATGTCATGGTTAATTATTAATTGCTAATAGGTTTATTAAATTAAGTTTAAGTATCCTTAATGAAAACTGTCTACGGTATATGTATATATATATATATATATTGCATCTGTCCAGACATACTTACATCATGTTCTACAAACGTCTCACTTCTCACTAAGAAGGTTCTGGACTCAAACTTGATTTTGAGCTTGATGTGATGGTTGCATGACTGCGGACTGGCCCCTCCACTAGCCTGAGGTCATGCGGAGTCAGCGCCTTGGCCTTTCTCCAAACTGCGAGGATACGCAGATGCACGTAAAGTTCCTCCATCTTAACAGATTTACAGTTTTAACTCCTGTTTCCGCACTTTAAGATGAACTGGCTGCAACTTCAAACAAATGTGCAGTTGCTTGGTGCATGCGTGTGCGCTGACAGATTCATGGCGTTAAGGAGACACGAGTTTCAGCTCATTGTTCTGCTGCCTGCAGATAGAAGTCTGTTATATACCCCGTTTAATCTTCAACCCTGCTGCACGTTAGCCGCTCAGCTCAAAACTGGATGGGCTGAGTGAAGCAGCTAAACAAACACGGCTCCAAATGAAGGCTAATGTTGCTCAGTGACCGCTGGATGTGAAAATATGCAGCTGTTTGGTAGTTCCAGATGGGCTTTTCAGTTTATCGTGCGTTCACAGCTGGCTTCGGCCACCTTTAAGGGGCCAAACAATCTCTTGCTGCAGTGTTCAAATGCAACATATTTAAACACATTTAAAAACAAGCAGCGAGATGACGTTTTATATGATTTACGCTGGGTGATGACCAACGTCATGGCAACGATGCAGCACGTTTGCTGACACAGGAGAGGACAGGAAATACAGTTTGTGACAGCTGGTTCCATCTTCTGAGCTACATCCATCTCTTTCCTAAGCTCTGCAGCCTGACAAACAGGAATTGAGTTTTATCTTTAAATAAACCAGGAACTCTTCCACCATAACTGTTTCCTTCACGGCCTCAAACACAAATTATTAATCCACTTATCTATATCAATTTTAAAAGTGATTATAGGAATATCAATTTTACCAAGCCCGTGGAAGTAACAGTGCTGTACTAAGTGGATAATCTAAATTTTCATTACTGGATCAGGTACAAATCTTCATTCAGAAATGCATCATGAATGAGAAGAAATGTAAAAAGAAAACACAAACTACGAACAGAGAAACAAGTGTTTGTCTTGTTTTTCTCTTATAGCTGCTCGGATCTCGGCCCTTTTATTTAGTCTTTTACGTTTACGCTCATTTGAATTATTTTTAAAGGACATTTTTCTGCTCATCTGTTTTCTGCCCAGCAGAATTTTTTGTTGCAATGATAATTTTTGTTCTTTGTATCATTTCGTCTTTACGAAAGAAACTCAATGCAATAAAAAAACAAACAACCGATACAAACACTTCAAAAAAAATTCCATAGGTCTATTTATTGCAACAATGCAATTTCTGCTGTCAAAACTTCACATACTTTTCAATGTTATTCGGAAAACATTTAGCGTTAAAGTACACACAGTGTTTAGCACTACAGAGATTCTACTGGATATCAAAATTCTGGCTAATGTAGGTTGTCCAAACTTCAAAATGGCTGTTCATTAAAAAATAAATAAATACTCCTGAAGTCGTAGCACTAAGACAGAAGAGACATTTTTTTGCTCAATCATCCGATGGCTGAGAAAGAAAAGAGAAAAGATCATTTAAATGTGTGCAATTAGAAATTTCTTGAACTTCAGGAGAAAACGTAATGAGAAATATAAATGTTTATCTGAAAAGATGCATCATTATGAAAGTCTTGCCAGTAAATTCCTTCTGTCGTGACGTGGTCCCTCTTTATCTGGCTTTTCTCTTGGTGTTAATAGCTATCAAAATGCACAAACACAAATCAGTCACTGTGCCTGAGTGGAACACACACACACACGGACTGGAAATCAGCAGCATGCACAGACGCTGCATCCGTCTTGCTGCCAACACTCTCACCCACACACTGATCTAAACCGATAATAAACCAAATGGCGTTTGGTGCGCCTGCAAAAAGAGGAAGTCTGGCAGCTGAATACCTGAATGGAAATCCATGGAGCTAAGAGGAATGAGACAAGAGTGATTAATGTCAGCAAAAAGGACCATCAGTTCATCGGTTTCTGGTCCTGAATCATAGATCATGTCTCGAGCAGGCAGGGCGGAGGCTGCTTCTCTCACGGGCCCCCACTGTAGGAATAGTCTGCCTTGTTGTGCATCACCAGCTTGTTGTCCACAAAGTAGAAGCTGTCAGACTGAGTCTCATAAGGGTGCAGGATCATCTCCCTCACTGAAAGAGGAAGCAGACACACAACACTGGTCTCATTGAATCCTGATAGAGCCGGTAAAGCGTCCGTGTGTGGGCGCGTTTGTGTCTCGTGGGGATTTGTGCGGCAACACTCACTGATTTCCTCAGAAAGTGCGGGGAACTCGTAGATGTGCTCGCACGTGTTCTTGCTGCTGGGCATACAAAAGCCGAACTCAAAATCAAAGCTCTTGAGCAGTTGATCGCGGAAGTAGTGCCTCTCAATCATGCGGAAGTTGTTGATGGGCGTTTCTCCCACTGAGAACTCAACTCTGCAGAGAGACAGGGAATAAATTAACAATTAAGGCAATGAAATGGAATGGAAAACAGACTCCCCTTTGAATTTAATCAAGCCTTATCCAAATTCAAAATCAGAATATATATTTTTTTTCATCAACAAAAAATTGCACTTAACACAGAAACTGTAAATATGCCAGATTTGTCCTCCCTGGGTGTTTTTCGCTGACAAATCAAAGACAAAAGTTGAAAAATGCTCTACTGCAGTAGTCCCCAACCAGCGGTCCGTGAGGCATTTGTTACCGGACCGCACAGAAAGAAGAACTCATTTATACAACTTCCGTTGTATCGATTATTAGCGTCTAAAAAGTGTTTTATTTTGAAAAACGACCGGATTTTCTCCAACGTAAAACAATCGCATGTAAATTTTCTTGGTCACGTGATACGTTACTAAAAAAACCAGACAAACCAGGACTAAGACTTAAAACACGGTTTAGCTACAGCTGCCTGGCTTCATTAATGAGGCAATGAAGGGTTCAAAACTGCTCCGGCACATTGAGATTAAGAACCCGGATTAAAAGACAAGAATGTGGAATTTATGACACAAGAAACCGGACAGAAGCGATTATTGAGACCACAACTATTGGTGAGCAGATATTGGTGTAATACTTATTTATTAGTTAGTTATTGCAAGTGCATAATATAAAGTTTATTGGTAAGATTAGATTCCTCTTTATTTAATTACCCCCTGGTCCGCGAAAAAATTGCCCGGCGTGAAACCGGTCCGTGGCAGGAAAAAGGTTGGAGACGCTGGTTTAGATGTAAAAGTCAAAGGTTCTGGATCTGTCCCGTCATTCGTTTCCATACCATCCTCCCACCAACTTTTAAGGAATTCCACTTCATAGCTTTTGCTATGCAAGAATCCAAACTGAAAATACAACCAACCTTGGCATCGGTAAATATTAAAACACAGGGAAGAAACCCCCAAAAGGCTGACAACACTGTCCATTTGCCATCAGAAAATCAGGCATGGAGTTCATTCATCGTTAGGATGGAGTTTGATGACGAGCACCGCTCTGGAGGCCTGACGGCTATTTGGCGCCTGACTCAGCAGGTGGGCAAGGCTGCTCTGCGTTCACACAAATCCTCGTCATCCTGCTAGCTCGCTGACGCCGACACACCTCCTACGTCCAGCACGCATGTGCTCTCAGTGCATCGGGGGTGTCTGGACGCTACTGGAAGACATGTTAGTGATCTGAACGGAACAAACAGGTAAACCTACGTGGCTCCAACCTGCCGCAACTGCAGGAAGGCTGGGGTGAACTGGTATCGCACAAACCGGCCAGCATTGAGGTCGCAGTGCTTTAAGCCTCCAGCTGAAGAAAAGACATTTCCAACAAAGAGTGAAAGAAAAATGGTTAATGTTTGCAACCATTTCCTGATTCCATATTCTCTCTACTTTCATATCCTTTGCAGTTACAGGGAGAAAACACCATGCATTACATGTCATAGGTTAAAAACCACTGATGATACCGACAAGATAATATATGTGCAAAGTTTTCCTGGCGAGTGTGAGGTTTGGAGCTGACCGGGTGGTGGAGGTTTGGTAATCTCAAACAGGACGGTCCCCGTTTCCATGTCACGGATCTTGAACCTGGTGAAGTCAATCATGTGGACATTTTCTTCTGGAGAACAAAGGTAGTCTAAAAAAAAAAGAAGATAAAATACATGTTAGGCTATGCTATTATATAAGGTCAAAGCCCCTCCCTCATGTTTTAATGAAATGTACTGTAAGGTGGAGCGGCGGGTTTCAATGCTTTGATAGCAAGACGGTTCCTGCATGGGTACAAACCCCCCTGAGGACCAGGGGACATGATGCCATGTTTGTCTTCCTCCCTCAGCTGTCAATTAATAAAACATCGTCACCACGCGAGCGCTCAGGTCCATCGGTCCATTGGTATCAGTCGGGTGACCAAGGTTCGTTGGCACCATATGGAAGTCCAGTTGCTCAGGATTCCATTTCTGCGTGGTAGCAGTTTGAAATTAAAGTCATGTTCTAGATGCTAATTGGATACGCCCCCTGTCAAATTCTCCAAATGGGTTAAATCAGAAAATAACTAACTTTACCAAAAGTCTTCAATTCCTGCAATTAGAATGGAATCACCTCTCACTGTATATTTGACGCTCCAAATAAAAGCTCGGTATCTCTGAACTACTAAACAAGTTATTGGGTCAAAAACAATTGAACATAAGAGGAGTTACAGGTACCCCCAAAAACATTTTACGCCCAATAAAACCCCTACAAAATTATAGCTATCATTTTTTTTGATCGTTATATATTTACAAATGGTTTACCGGCTATATTATCAGAGAGAGCAGTATCTCGGCTTTCATTTGGTACATCAATTATTCAGAGTGGACCATTATTAAAGAAAATACTGCAAATGACATAAACTGGTATTTGTCTGAAAACATATTACTTTATTTTGTCCGAGTGGCCAAGCTCCTTATCACCACCACAATCATCATCATTGCCATCTTCATCATTGCCTTCATCTTCATCATCATCATCGTCATCGTAAGCAACAACAGCAGAGTTATATGAAAATACTACATCTTGAAGTTAACATTGAACTATGGAAACCAGCTGAAATGGAATCAAACAGTCAATTTGATGCTAATATTCATTCAAAGTCCAACTCATCCAACTCATCGTTCACATCTTCATCCATAATTTGCGCCTCTTCATCATCATGGGGCTGGAGCCAGTGGTGGTGCTGGTGATGCTCCTCGAGAAGAAGCCTGGAGAACTGAGGAAGACCCTGCAACGATTCCTCCCCAGACATGCGACACACATACGGGCCCACATACTCCTCATGACAAACGCACACCTTGGACGTGTAATGAGTGGAATGTTGGGCTCTGTCTGCAGTTGACAGGAACGGATTCAGTCTCCATCAGTGCCCCAGCTAAAAACGTAAAAGCGTGGAGCAGGACACTAATAGGTTTAGGCTAACAAAACATCTTGAGCAGTTGTAAAATCATTTGAATTCCATTTTTGCAATGTCTAATTATTTGTTCATGTGAAAACTGTTGAAAATTCAAAACTTCTTTTTAATGTATTTGTTATTGCACTGTTTTAACCATTTTTAACCTATAAAATTGTTAAATATTTACCAGATTTTGAAACTTCTATTTCTCCTGGAAAAGGGGGAAAATAATTGGCAAAATTGAGGCATTGTCTGACACTTTGAGAAAAAGGACAAACATTACCAGGCGGGTGTTATAATTGTAGGGGTAAAAGGGTTTTAAAATTAACTATGGCATTTCTTATATACTTAAATATTTTCTTAAATGCAAGTTAGTAGCAATTAATTACCTTAAATAGCAGAGCAAATTTGATATAGCTCATAAGTATTTGTTATACACTGAATAATTACAAGCATGACTATTCCTAATGCTTTCATTATTTTTCTCAGAATAAAAATATTTCTTGTGGTACCTTCACTGCAACCTCCATATATTTTCGTATTTTGACAACACGTGTTATAATTGAGAGTAAATAGGCTTTCATTTGGTGCATCCCATATAGTTATAAATGGCTGGATACAAATTCAAGTTTAAGATCTTGCGACTGCGCAAGCTTGGAAAAAATGGATTATGAACATTTTGAACATGAAAGCTGATTTTAAAGTGCTACAAGGCATAAATGGAATCCTGAGCAACAGGGCTTTCATATGGTACCAATGGTCACCCGATTGACACCAAATCTCTACCCGATGGACTAACCGGGACATGACTCTGATTTGACGTATGATCTTGTGTTTTCAGATCTGCTCCATGCGTCACTGTAACCACATGAGGAGACACAGGATTGTGTTTCTTTAGGGAGGCTGTGGCTCAGTTAGTATAGCGGGTCTTCCAGTGATCAGTGGTTCGAATCCCAGCTCTGACTGTCCACATGTCAAAGTGTCCTTGGGCATTGCTCCTCGCATCGCCTTGCGTGGCAGAAGTCAATGGGTGGGTGAATGTGAGGCTTAATTGTAAAGCGCTTTGGGCACCGCAAAGGTCTAGAATGGAAAGTCCGATTTTTATCTGTGCCATGATAAGACCCAGAAGCAAACACCCGACTTCCTCGTCTGCGTTAGAAAGCCGCAGCTCATCTTCAGTGTATTCAATGTGCCGCGTGTCGCTTGTTCTGTGGAAGAAAACTGGGTTTATTCATTTATGTAAGAGATTCTTATTCTCCTTTTATATTATGCGTTATCTTTCAAACACTTGTTTCATGCCTGCGGTGCTATTCTTTATATTCCACCAGCTGTACGTTAACATGCTGCAAGAAATTCAAGATTCAAGAGTTTTTATTGTCATTATGCTGCCATAACAAAATCGTGTGAAGGCCCACGGCTTAAGGCACACATAGGGACATAAAACGAAAAACAAAATCTCTCCTAAAACGATGGTACATTACATTAACATGTAATGCCAAGAACGATGACTGGTCCTTTTGTAATGTCGAAGACCTTTACCAAGGAGGACATGGCTTTGCTGGCATTGGCCTGTCTGTCTTGTGGGACAGAGAAGATTTGATTTGTGATTCTAATTTCATGGATAATAAGAAGAATACACAAATAAAAGTTATACGATAACATTCCCATAAGGTCTACCACAAATCAAAGTCTAAACTGGGGCCAAGTATAATTTTTGCATCTGAGATCCAGATGTTTGAAATATATGGGGATCATGAAAAATTGCTGTTAAGCACGGTGGCGTAGCGGGTAGCGCTGTTGCCTCACATCAAGAAGGTACCGGGTGTTGTCCCCGTGTCCACGTGGGAGTTCTCTGGGTTCTCCGGTTTCCTCAAACGTCCAAAACATGCAAATTAGTGTAATTGATTACGCCAAGTTATCTGTGGTGTATGAGTGTGTGTGTGTGTGTTGTGAAGGGTTGTCTGTGTCTGTATAGCCCCGCGATGCGTTCGGGGGTTTTATTTATTGCATTCGATACACTGCACTCAACAGAAAATAAGTTTTCCCACATTGTGCAGTCAGAGTAAGGAAGCAGGGCGACAGATTTGGCCATGCGGACCTTTGTGTGTGTGTCTGTGTAAGCATACGTGAGACACGCCCCTCCCAACGGGGCAGGATTAAACCTAAGAGGATCATCGTGTCTTCAGTGCCACATGGGCCGACTGGTCAGGAAACACACACATGCGCTCGCTATCTCTTTAGAGTTACGCTAATGGGGCAGTTATTATTGGCTGTCTACTTTGCATACGGCTTGCAGACGTTTAAGCAGACGGGAAAGGGGCAACAATAAGAGACAAAATGTGACGAGCACACGTGAAAGGTGTGGGTGCAGGAACGAGTCAGCACCAACTCACAGCTGTTACTGGGGTTAGGGAGCAGATGGGTCACGCTGGCTTAAGCCACCTGCTTGAAGATATTTATAGAGATCTCCCTAGTGCAGAATACACGCTACCTGACCTTACCTCGCCTAAAAATGTCCGTCTTGTGAAACAGGACTATCCAACTCTGGCTGTTAACAGCCATACATTAATTCATTTTCTAACCGCTTTGTCCGCTATCGGGTCACGGGCCAAGCTGGAGCCTATCTCAGCGAGAGGCGGGGTTATACCCTGGACAAGCCGCCAGGTCATCGCAGGGCAACACAGAGACAAGCAATCAGCCACACACACACTCACACCTACGGGCAATTTAGTGTCACCAATCCACCTAAGCTGCATGTTTCTGTTGGTGGGAGGAAGCCGGAGAACCGGGAGAGAACCCACGCAGACACGGAGAGAACCCGGAGAGAACCCACGCAGACACGGAGAGAACCCGGAGAGAACCCACGCAGACACGGGGAGAACCCGGAGAGAACCCACGCAGACACGGGGAGAACATGCAGACTCCTCACAGAGAGGCCCCAAGTCGGATTTGAACCCATACAGTGTAAATAAATAAATGCTGTGATACTTGTGTATGGCATGCCGTTCAGGAACTTATTATATATATATATCAAAAGTGCTGGAATATATATATGAAAAGTCTGAGAATATGGACCGAACTCTGGAATATATATACGAAAAGTCTGAGAATATGGACGTGCATGCATGTTCCGGGGCAGGCAGCTTCGACCCCATCACGTGACTTGTCAAGTGCCGTATAAAGTCAGAACAGTTTGGCCAGCGAGGGGGCGTGACAAACAGCTGTCGGCACGCCAGCCATCACGTGACTTGTCGCGCGTCAGACGGACACCCACACATGTATTACATTACAGATACAGTCAAACATCCTGTCTAAGAGGAGTGTTTCAAAAAAGCCCTTGCGGATTTGTTTCAGGGCGTTCATTATCTCCTCATTGAGGATTGCCGGCACTAGATCTCGAGCTGACTCCATTTATGACACAACATCGATCTGGCTCCCCGACCGGGAACCGAACAGGGGCAACAGGGGTGTGAGTGCGGAACCCTAACCACTACACCGCGGCTTTCATATATATATTCCCGTGCACCGAAAAAAGTCTGAATATATATATGAAAATGTCTGAATATATATTTGAAAATATCCGAATATATACAGTGGTACCTCGACTTACGAGTGTCCCTACATCCGAAATTTTCAGGTTACGAAGTTTCTGAATGGGAAAATATTGCCTCTTGTTACGGAAGCATTTCAGGATACGAGGTGAACTCTGGGAGCGGCGAATAGCGCTATTCGCCGCTCCCAGAGTTCACCGAACGTAAACAAACTTGTAGCTGCTCTGCCATCTGCCTGGCAACCCGTTGCGTATGCGTGTATCTCAGCATGCTATTCGTGTCCCCCTCGTGTCACCCGGAAAAAGTGTTGACAAGTCGGGCTATTGCTCATTATGATGACGTCTGCCTCGCACATTTCCGACGGATTGTCAAAAGCCGGCAAAAGCAGACGTCATCGGATCAGTTTTTCAAGAAACGCGAGGCAGAAAACACCGCAAAGGACCAGTAAACAAAGAGGACAAAAAGTAACAGCTAACAGGTAGATTAATATTTAAAAAAAATATCATAATGTAGCGTCCGTCGGACGCTGGAATAAGCACACGACGGGTAGCTCTCTGTGTGTGTGGGTGCCGCGAGGAGGAGGAGAACGGGAGAGCTGCGTAGCTCCCGCAGCTCTCCCGCAGCTCTCCCGTTCCCCTCCTCCTCCCCGCGGCACCCACACACACACACCGCCCCTCCTCCCTGGATGCCTTTGCGGACTCTCTGCAGCGTAGGAATAATGAACACTCCTAAAACATGAACCGTTACAATACTTTTGCGGGGCTTGGAACGGATTAGTGCATTTACATTCAAAATGCGTCTCTACTTACGAAGTTTTCACGTTACGAGGTTAGTCCCGGAACGGATTAAATTCGTAAGCTGAGGTACCACTGTATATCAAAATATATATTCCAGAGTTCGGTCCATATTCTCAGACTTTTCAAATATATATTCCGGAGTTCGGTCCATATTCTCAAAGTTTTCATATATATATTCCAGAGTTCGGTCCATATTCTCAGACTTTTCATATATATATTCCAGAGTTCGGTCCATATTCTCAGACTTTTCGTATATATATTCCAGAGTTCGGTCCATATTCTCAGACTTTTCATATATATATTCCAGAGTTCGGTCCATATTCTCAGACTTTTCATATATATATTCCAGCACTGTTGATATATATATATAATAAGTTCCTGAACGGCATGCCATACTTGTGATAACTAATTAAATAAACATAACAGAAAAAAAATTATTTGATGGATTTCAACTTCAGCCATGACAGCAGTGTCCCCGGGTATCTCCAGTTAAGGTTACGTCGTCTTATTTATTACCTCCGCCGAGGGGAGGAGGAGGTTATGTAATCGCCGGCGTCTGTCTGTCTGTTAGGAAGTTAACTCAATGGACGAGTAGCTTAGCGTTCAGAAACATTTAGGATAAATGAGCAATTAATTTCTCATTTTATTAGAAAGATCTGAAAACGGTTCATTTGAATATAGAGTCGACTGTACTTTCGGTTTGTCCCGTGAGGGGTCTCCACAGCAAATCAACGTTCTCCACTTCACCCTGTCCTTTGCATCGTCCTCCCCCAACACCAGCCACTCTCATGTCCTCCCTCATCCCTCATTATCTTCATTGCCTTTCAAACTTCACTCGTGTTAATTTTTGTCACTTCCTGAAACGCAAGGTGCCTCTACCCTTTGTTCTCTCTCATTTTCCTCATTCATTCATTCCTAGCACACTACTGGCATCTGTCAACACCTTTCAATCTCTATCCTTAATCACTCTAACAAACCGCTCTACTGATGATGCCATCGTCACAGCTCTTCACACTGCACTGAGTCACCTGGAACACCGGGGGCACTACGTGAGGGTGCGTTTTGTGGATTACAGTTCAGCGTTCAACACGATAATCCCTGACATTTGAACTGTTAAACTTTCTCACCTTGGACTCTCCACCTCCATCTGCACCTGGATTAAGGACTTCCTGTCTGACCGCACACAGAGGGTCAGACTCGGCTCCCACCTCTCCCCCACCATCAGTCAACACCGGCTCCCCACAAGGATGTGTACTCAGTCCGCTCCTGTACTCGCTGTACACCTACGACTGCACGCCAACCCATCTCTCCAACGCCATCATCAAATTTGCTGATGACACCACCGTGGTCGGGCTCATCTGAGGAGGGGATGAGTTGGCGTACAGAAATGAGGTTGATAAACTGGTGGCGTGGTGTTCAGTGAATAACCTTTCACTGAACACCACAAAAACCAAATAACTAATCCTGGACTTCTGCAAGCGCAGCCCAGACCCAGCTCCCCTGACCATCATGGGGGGCTGCGTGAAGAGGGTCCACTCATTCAGATTCCTGGGCGTCCACATCACCGACGACCTGTCCTGGTCTGCTAACACCACGGCGGTGGTGAAGAAGGCCCAGCAGCGACTCCACTTCCTGAGGGTGCTCAGGAGGAACAACCTGGAGGAGAAGCTGCTGGTGGCCTTCTACAGAGCCCCCTGGAGAGCATCCTGGGTACTGCATCACGGTGTGGTACGCCGGGTGCACAGCAGCGGAGAGGAAAACCCTGCAGAAAGTGATCAACACAGCCCAGAAGATCACCGGCTGCTCTCTGCCCCCCCTGGACTGTATCGCCGGCTCTCGCTACCTCAGCAGAGCTACAAACATCGTCAGAGACTCCTCCCACCCGGTACAGGTTGCACAAGAGCAGGACTAACAGACTCAGAGACAGTCTCCCCCCCCCCCCCCAAGAGCCATCAGCGCTCTGAATAACTACTCGCCACTACTACCACTACTCGCCATGTGCAATTTGTAATGTGAAGGTAAACAATGTGTTACAAATTAAGTGCAATACCGCCGCCTCCCCGACCTCATGTGCAATAACTAATGTATGCAACTACTAAATGCAAAGTACTGGACAATCTATCTGCATGCAATGTTTATCACTCTCAATTCTTGTTGTTTTCTTCTACTATTATTTGTATTTTATATTGTACCTAAGCATCAAAACGGAGCAGCGCTCCTAATCTCATTGTATATCCACTATGCAATGACAATAAAGGCTTTCTATTTCTATTCTATAAACAGCAGACACCCTATCAACACGAGATGAGCTGAACAATGGCACGTGGAAGCTGTGATTCAAAGTGTACCAGCGACAGTGCAAAGCCTAAAGATGATCCAGCAGATGCAACACGTGGACCCGTCAGGATGGCCCAAGAAACATGCACTACCTCCAGATATGGGGCTGTACCGGCCCAAGAAAGAAAATCTCACATTAGCTGGAGAGCTACTGCTAAGAAGACAGACTGGTTATTCCCCAAAGTATGAGTCGAGAAATACTTGATCTGCTCCGCTTTGGCCACCAAGGCATAGTCAAATGCAGAGTCCGTTCAGATCAGCCAGCTTGTGGACAACTGTGATAAATGTTCAAGGCACAGGGCTGAACACAAGGAACCACTGAGGACAACTCCAGTACCTCAGCGCCCCTAGCAGAGGGCAGGTACTGACCTGTTCTTCTGGGACAAAGAGTCGCATTCTTCTCGTGGGTTAGTTCTCAAGGTACATTGGAGGTGGCAAAGTTGAAGGCTACTGTGATTGCAGCTATCAAAGAGACATTCAGTTATCACGGGATACCAGAGACTGATATATATATATTAGTGGTGGGACTTGCCACAGACACTAACCCACAGACACTAACCTCCACTGACTCAGAGACTGGTGGGCAGAGCTAACTCTCACATCGAGTTTTGATAGGTGCTGGTGTGGTGGACCTAGCATACGTGAAACCTCCACCTAAGGAAAGGGCCATCATCCCGGGCCCAACAACGGCAGCACGAACCCCCCAGATCACCCCAAGTCACCACAGCACCCGGGAACAACCCCCCCGGGGCCCCACCAGAGCCACCCGCCAAAGACCCAGCCCAGGGCCCGAGAGCGAACCTCGGGGCCCCACCAGAGCCACCCGCAAAAGAACCAGCCCAGGGCCCGAGAGCGACCCCCGGGGCCCCACCAGAGCCACCCGCAAAAGAACCAGCCCAGGGCCCGAGAGCGACAGTCACCAACACAGCCGACGAAACCAAGGCCAGCGCAGCGACACGGGGCACAGCGGGCCGGCCCGGCGCCCAACCTGCACCCAACACCTCAGCCCCCACCCCATTTGTTTCACTAAAATAGGTTATTTTGATTTAACTCTTTATTACAAACATTTTTATGAGCAATTTTTATTTCATGCCATGTATTTTAAACAATAACATTCATATCTTGTCATTCAATTCAAACTTGAGTCCTTAACACTGACAATAAAAAAAGAAGGTAAAGTAAATCAATTATCCTTGTTAGAAACTATAAATGAAGACTGAAATCATTTACTCTCCTTATAGCAGGAAATTCATTTTGAGGGTAAAATTTTCTGGTATAATTTGCCAAACAACACACACACACACAAAGTGTTCCCCTTCACTTCCTTCAACACTGTCACCTAGCAACGCTATTTCTGATGTTGTGCCAGTCGAGATTAGCTGGTCTTTTTCTCCCTCATCCACCTGGATGCATCTGCAACAAGATGAAGCAGCGAATCAGAAGAGTCCATCTCAGGTTCGGTGACAGTGGTATGCCAATGTAAACGTTGCTCTTATTTGTGACACCTGGTTTTAGAGAATTTACTCTACCTCGATCCTCTGGAGGAATGAGGATCTGCAGATTCAGTGCAGAATATCCAGAGTGCGTGTCAATTGGAAGATGAAATTATTGATCATAATTAGGGATGTCCCGATCGGGTTTTGTTTTACCCTGAGTCCGAGTCATTTGATTTTGAACCGATCCGGAGTCCCGATCCGATATTTCTTTAATACATTAAAAAAATAATAAAGACGAGTGAAACATTTAACTCTTAAACAGAGCACTTCTGTGGCGTAGCTCAAACATTCAAGTAATGAATGAATGAATGAATGTTCACTTTGGCAAAAGGAAAGATTAAATACGAATATTTAAATTAAAATGAACAGAACCTCAATCGCCAGGTTTTCCTCATCTACTTCTAAATACTTCCTCACCGCAGACTTACTCGCGCGACGAGCTTCAAGCTGCTTCCGTGTTTAGCCAGCTTTCAACCAATAGTGTCACAGGAAGTGATGTAATGCAGCACGCATTACCGTCTCTGTCTGTAGTCGAGAGGTCTCACTCTGTGCCACAGCGTAACTCCAGATCTGATAAAAAATAATGACAATAACGATCCATATTTATCCGAGTCCTGATCGGGAGGCAACGTCCGATTTCGATCGAGTCTGCGAGCTCGTGATCTGACCCGATTTCCGATCACAAGACCGGATCATGCCTAGTTATCAATATGCTTTCATTTCCCTTTGTCTGTTATCAACTCTGAACACAGGTGGTCGGTTGGCCATGACTGGACTTTAGTCTTTCGACACTTAGTTTCAGGAGTTCAATCCTGATTATGATGAATATATTTATTAGATAGAATGTTGGAGTACAAGTACAGTCAAACAGTAGCATGTATTACAGTACAAATACAGTCAAACATCCCGTCTAAGAGGAGCATTTCAAAAAAGCCCTTGCGGTCTTGTTTCCGTTGAAAGTCCTTAGTACATAAATCATCGACATTTAACAACACAAATAAAAATAAAACCAATATCAAATTTCTCAATTGATGCAAAATAACAATAAATTAAAAATAAATTACACCACAGATGCACATCATAACATGATCTCCAGGCATCACATTTCTTGTTGTATGTGATGCTTCGCTGTGCTGACATACGTTAGTCAAACACCCCAAGACAAAGTCGACTCTGGTTCAACAGAGTAATTTACGCCGTCCCGCAACATGAGGTGAACAAAATCCACATCGAGTCTTGAGTCATGCCATGTTTCTGTGCTCAGATACACGCAGCCTGTCTCACACCATGAGCTGCCTCTTATAGCTCCTAAATCCCCGAGATTAGCCCAGAGTGACAGACCTTTCTGCACGGGGATTGACCTCACATGCCTTATTCTTTCCATTCGACTCTGTGGCTGACGATCAACGCGTGCACGAGTGTTCGATTGAACCTTAAACACCAATGAAGAAAATACAGACATTCCCTTGTGTTGACGTTAAAATGATGCACAGCCTGCAGCCGCTGGTGACATCAGCACGACGCTCTGACGCTAGCATCAGGATGTATAGCACACCTGTGCACTGAAGGCTGTTCAGGTGAACTGCACCTGTAGGCAAATTGGCAAACATTGAAGTTCATGCAGAGGTAACATTCTGGAGGAGCTGAATGTGCATAAGATTCTTTCATCTAACCTTTCGCTCTGCAGTGAAGAAAAAGTCATCACTGGCAAGGCCATTTAGAATGGTAAGAATGATGCAGAACCACAAAGTATTTAAAAACTTGGATAAGTTATTCAGACATTTAGGCTGGAGACATGGAAGAGAAACAGTCTGTTAATAAACAAGCCAGCATTTTATGTTTAATGCGCTAGAATAATGTTCTACTTTTGAATATGTGTCTGTTGCCAACAGATCTCTCACTTTTAACAGGACATTAGAAGCAAACTAACACACTTTGCCGGTTCTCAATTCTGTTTCCGTGCACAGCCAAAATACAGATAATGCTGAACAGTGAGCTTATTGATTTATTGTATTTTAAACCATCCAAATTAAGTCCTGTGCTTCTCAGTGTTAACGAGAATGATGCTGCTGCTTCTCTGTCGTGTTCTGACTGTTCCTTTCTTGCTCTATCAAAGGGAGTGGAGTGTTAGAACTACTAAGCTGCGTGGACGCCTCGCTGAGCCCGCCAGCTGACACGAGCAACAAGGAAACCCATCTGCCCTGTGAGGAACCTGGAAATCACAGCGAGCCGAGGCAGAGAACGTCAAGGGCATCAAAAGCATTAAAAAAAAGAGAACAGATTTTCTTCACAAGACGTAATCAAAATTCTTGTTTGAACAAAGGTGTCCAATTTAGAAGAAAAAAAATTATATACACTTCTGTGATAAGTTTAATTGATTATATTAATTTGTATCAATATATTATTTTCTAAATATATATATTTTTTTACTCTGACCTTTTTATAATCCACTAAACCAGGGGTCCCCAAAATACAGCCCGCCTCCACATTTGGCCTGGCCCCAGGAACAATACCAGAGACCCCCCCAAAAATAAATAAAATAAAATTATTTTCTTATTTTGCTTCCCATACAACACGAGTAGCCGGTGGGGGATCAATAATGGAATTCGGTGCATTTAAGATGTTCCATGGACTTTTTCTCTGAAAAAACCCAGAAAGGGTTATTTAGTTATTATTTATTCTATTAATAGTGTTATTATTTATTGCCTGACTTTTTTTCTGTAAAGAAAGGGTTATTTGGTGTCTGGAAAACAATAAATGTTTAGGCCTCCCTGCAATCGTCACACTTTTCCTTACAAACTGACCCCGGCTCTGCATCAGAGAAGGAAAAGGTTTGGGGACCCTGCTCTAAATGATTTTCAAATCAAATAAAAAGTTATGTGGTTATACAATAAATTGAAGAATGGCTACAGATGGGTTGTAAGCACTGCTTTGTCTTACATGCTTGCATCATTATTCCACCAAGGAGGTTGTGTTCTTGACGGGGTTGGTTTGTCAGCAGGATTACGTAAAAAATGAATCGATTGTGATGAAAAAAATATCTAAAGATGGTTCTTGGTCTAACTTAGATCCCATTAAATTTTGAGAGCGATACCCGTCTGGATATAGGACAAATCTGGATTTTCCTTTTACTTATAATGGAGGCTTTGTAAAAAAACAAAATCATATCTTGTAAAATATACATTCAATTCACTCACCAAAAATCTCAGTCATAAAGGGGTCCGATATGCACTGTCATGCAAAATGTCTTTTGGATCTGATCTAGAATGAGGTCAAGTAACATTTCATAATTGAAAACTTCATTTATCCAGATTCACCATGTGGACGATGTAAATCCAATTAGGAGGGAAATGAGCAGCTCGGCGGAGGTCTGCGCCCTCAGAGTGCTTTTCTAGTTGTTGATGTTCTTATAGGAAACCTGTGTGGGTTTACATACTGTCATTGGAAAAAAATCCAATCTATGATCTATACTTGCAACTCTCTGAACTTGTGTGTTTGATTTAAAGCAACAGTTTCAAGATGGTTACATACAAACAGTGAAAACGAGGCGTTCCACCAGAAAAGATCAAACATCTTTCCTCCTGCAGCAGCGCCTCTGAGCTATCGGCCCGTAATCACTAGACTCCTGGTATCAATGAATAATAGTAATCATTCTCAGATACACGTAGTTAAGACAATGGCACTCATACATAATTCACCTTCAGCTCAATAAAATTGAGTCATTTAGATTTTGAATGCAGCAATAAGTGCCTGACTCACACCCCAAGCACAAACATTCGATTACGTCGTCCCTCTCCGTGCCAAATCGCTCTGAAAGAGCAACTTTGTGACGGCTGTGCATGGAAGATTAAGAGGTGGATGCATCATTCAATTTTAATTAAGGATGTAGCCATTGTGTTGGCAAGCATTACAGCGTAGACAAAGCACTGCTCTGTCACCCACACTTCTTCAAAAGATTGACACGAAGCCATTGTCCATAATCCCCACTTGAGCTCAACATAGATTTTGGCCATCCTCTTCTTCTATTTGTACTTTTCCGTACAGCTGCTGCCTTTTGTGTTTAGACTTAAACACTGTAGGGGCGAACAACTGAGCTCAACATCAATTGTTTAAGTTCAAATGTGCGTAAAATAGAAATCTGTTTGAAGACACTAGATTTTATGAAACATGCATTTTCAGGGATTTTGAAGCTTTGGACAAATTTTAATGAAACTAAATTCTTTGGCTTTTGAGGAGACGAGGATAAACCACAGGCTAGCCCTAAAGGAGGCCCGGGTGAGAGTCTGTCAGATTTATTACTATGACACCAGGTCTTTTTGTACAACCTGTAGCATCCTGCCCCGTACTTTTTGTATGGAACCACTTTCCATGATGGCAGCTGGAGCGTCCTCCTGTAAGGACGACTGTGATGAGCTGCATATAATCGGTGGATCACATCTCCGGCCATCTGCCACCTCAGATCTAGGTGTCTTGAGGTGAGAATAAAGGAACAGCCGGATTATCTTGTCGAGTTTTGAGACGCGCACCAAGAAGTGCACACACTTGCCATTTTACAGAGAGACGTGCACAACACCTACAAAAATGTGGACGCCACGTGCATTAGAATAGGCCCGGGCAAGTCAACCGCCTGAAGTCCTCTGGACAAGACATGACGCTTTGTAACCGGCTCAGTGAAAACACGCTTGTCAGAATTTGTGTTTTAATCCTGGATTGTCTGTAAATCCCTTCAGAGTCAGATTATGTCGCTGTCCATGGTGACTGCGTTTAGTGTCCAGTAAATTCACAGAGGAACTAATTATATGTCACATTTATCTATAGGCCGATACAGAAAGGCACTCAGATGGGTTTCACTAATCGATCTACTCCTCTAATCGTGCTACAGTGGCAGAATCGGGTTACTCACTCTTGGTGATCTTCTGCAGCCCAAGCACATCCTCCGGCGTTATTACGGTATTTCTGCGCAACTCTTCTTCGGTCGTCACCGGGATGCCCATGTCTGATGCGTCGCAGCCCGGCTGCACTTTCATGTCAAGCAGAGGAAACCTGGACAGGAGCTGAGGCTTGCTGATGCTCGCTGCAGGAGCCGATTTAGGTGCGTCGCAGCCTTCCTAGAGCGCGCAGCCAACAGGCTCGGTGTCACAGGGATAACTCATCCTCGGTGCCTCCTCCCCTTCTCGATCCGGTAAAAGATAAAAAGAAAATCAGTGCACCCAGAGCCCTCCCTTCGGCGCGCAAGGCTCATCGGCTCTCTCGAAAGCCACTTAATCCAAATCCTGCGGGTTTAAACCGTCCCGGTGGTGCGTGGCGCTGCGCTCCTTGCCGTCTGCTTCGCCAGTGCGTGCGTGCGCGCGTGGCGAGGCGCTGCTCGGGAGCAGTTACTGATTAGTGCGTTACTCGACGTGCGTTTCCCTGTTGATGGTCACAGGTGTCAAATAATAAACTAATGACCGACGACTGGGAGGTGATTTTTATTTCTCTCCAAAACTTGTCACCTGATTTTGATGAAAGTGTGTGCGGGAGAGGATCTTGAGGTATGGAGAGAAATTTGTTTCTTTTTATGCAATCAAACAAAAAATTAATTTACAACCAAAGAAAATATTTGCAAAAAATATATATATTTGCAAAAAAAAAAAAAAAATTGCAAATAAAAAAAGAAATTGCAAAAAAAAAATAATAATTTGCAAACAAGGCTATTATTATCTATCAACATCATTATTTTTGGTTGCAAATTAATTTTTTGTTTGATTGCATAAAAACAAACAAATTTCTCTCCATACAAGAAGTGAGGCGGCGTTGTCCTCACGGTGACGTCATCGTGGTGTCACGTCGTGGATGTGATGCAATGACTAACGATCTCTTCAAGGTGATACAAAAGGTGTTGCTTGCATTATTGCTGGAATCATAGCCCACCCGGCAGACAAATATTTAATTCTATATTCAGTTATGCAAAATACGCAGAGTCACAACACACATTTAGATAATGAGTGTGACAAGAAAAATGTAACAATGGTTCAAAATGTTGTGACAAAAATATATTCACACTGTGTTAAAGGAGAAGGAACCAAAACCTATTGCTGAAAACCCCCACATCTCAACAGCTGAGTAATGTGTCTGTTCTGTGAGAGTTTTATTTCCTGTTTTATTTTGAAAGCGGCATTCTCCATGTACGATAGTATATCTGAGGCATTTCACTTCCTTTTTTCTTTTCTTGTCATCTGTTCAGGCCCTTGGGTTCCCCCTTGCCCCAGGTCTGATCACGCCTCCATTGTCAGTGCCAGTTCATTTTTGCCACTTAACCTTAAGGTATCCCCTCTTCATCTGTCCTTTCATCATTTCCACCCAGCGCCACCCGCCTCCTCTCCTCTGTGCTTCCACCGGTTTGTCACTCAGTGCATTTAGTTTTGTGATTTACTCTGTCTGTCGCTCACCTCATCACACTTTCCAGACTGTTTCACTATTGATTCCCAATGTCAAATAAATGAATATAATGCAGTGAGCTGATGGAACCTAAAAGCTCCACGGACCTGATGATAATATTGCTTACTTTTTTTTATTTAACCTTTATTGAATCAGGTAATTAATTCATTTTCAATAACGACCTGGACCTAAGCTGCATGTTTTTGGTGGTGGGAGGAAGCCGGAGAACCCGGAGAGAACCCACGCAGGCACGGGGAGAACAAGCAAACTCCACACAGAACAGACACAAGTTGGATTTGAACCTGCAACCTTCTTGCTGTAAGGCAACGGTGCTTACCACTGGGCCACCTGCTGCAAGGCACAGAAGAACAAACAGCCAATTTTAATGATGAGCAACATTTCCCTGTAAGTCTAGGAAAACACAAATATTCTAACAAAGTTGGACATTAGACTAATTTCCATCTTTTTAATATCTTTATTTCATGGGGCTTTTTATTTTATTTTTTTATTGGAAAGTTGATTTCCAGATGCCAGCATCCCTGAGAAAGTGTAAAATGTGAATCAGGACAGCCACATTAATAGGATGATAAGAACAGCTGCAAAACACAACCCTGCTCTGCCACCGTTCCCTTGTTGTCACAGACGGGGCCACAACACCCCCACCTCCACTCCCATCGCTGAAGTGATGAAGGAGACAGTGCCTCCCTCTGCCTGGAAGAAGTACTGCAGGGCCTGAGAACCATTCATGGCAATATTTAGTCAAGAGTGAATCTTTTTTTTAATCCCTAAAATATGTGGATCCCAATCGAGGGTGCATTTTGGGAAAACAGGCTTATTGGCATCATGTCAACTTAAACACACAGGCAAGTAAATAAAAATAAAACAAAGGGGTGTAATAGTATTTGAACAAACTAAAAACACACAAACTATCAACTGAAATGTGCTAATCCCCCCATGATCCTGCTATCTTGCATGCGATGAATCACATTATTTTATTGTGACGTCTGTAGACAGAGTATTGCTACTGGTCTTACGGGTGTTGCAGATGCTCTGTGATCTCGGTGCCACACGCTCCCAAATCCCACCAGTAAAAGCACTAACAATATTCAAAAGCCAACAGATGTTGAGGCGAATTGGCTGTTGGAGAATTTCCAAGCGATGGTAAGCTGCATTGAAAGCTTGACCCCTTGCCATTCCCTCTCGCCGGCCCACAGTCTGCTGGACTTCTCTATGCAGTCATCTCGAAGCAGCCCCGGCGGTGCGTCTGCATGTCTCTCACTCTGCGGATGGACTGGATCTGGGGCTGGTTGGCTCCCCAGTCATTCCAGTGCTTGTAAGGCCCCATTTCAAACACGTACTGGTATCCGCGGTATCCAGGGTACTGGTAGCCTACCCAACTGTGGGCAATAGTTTGGAGAGAGAATCATGTGTGATTAAAATACACCAAAACAAATTTAAAAAAAAACTAGAAAAGCACTCAGAGGGCGCAGACCTCCGCCAAACAGCTCATTCCGCTCCTAATTGGATTTACACCGTCCACATGGTGATCTGGATCATCACCAAAATGTTCTAGATTGTTCTTGGTGTCGTTATACACCAACCATGAAAAGTAAACGTGAATCGGAGCTGCTCTGTATTTGTAACTAATTTCTGAATCTGTAAATGGGGTTTCAATGTTAAAATGTTATGTTTTTTCATTAACTCATTCTAGATCATATCCAGATGAAATTTGGCGGTGAGATAGAGGCCCCCCCCCCCACCCTGCATGACTGTGGCAAATTCCATAAACATCGGTGAATAATCAACCGAGATATTGAGGAACACTTTTTAAAGCTCCATTGACTGCAATGTTACTGCAAATTTCAAAGTGATTCAGAATCCAGGATCTCTTCTGGATCATCACCAAAATGTAATCCTTTGTTCCCAACATCCTGAAAATGTCATCAAGTTCCGGCTGTAACTTTTTGAGTTATCTTGGCAGAAGACAGACAGACAGAGAGACAGACAGACAGACAGACAGACAAACCAACGCCGGTGATTACATAACCGCTGCGTCGGCGGAGGTAAATATTGCTGTCATCAATATTGTTTTATAGGCCGGCCACATAGAAGATGACTCACGTTCCACCGGTGACCTGAATGCTGGCGACACGATCCTGGAAACCGTAAGACCACAGGCTTGGAATATCCTCGTCACACACTTCCATTTTACGACCTTCGAAGTTTGGAGATTCGTACAAGCAAATCTTGTGGTCCTGGGGATCCTATAATATAAGATAAATTAGGTTTATGCACAAGGACTTATCCATGGTGTTTTGGTGCACAACAATATTAAGACTAGAAAAACACAGAGGGCGCAGACCTCCGCCAAGTTGCTCATTCCCCTCATAATTAGATTCACACCGTCCACATGGTGATCTGGATCATCATCAAAAGGTTCTAAATTGTTCTTGGTGTCTTCATACACCAACCATGAAAAGTAAAAGGGAATCGGAGTTGATGTGTATTTTTAACTGATTGTTGAATCCGTAAATGGAGTTTTCAATATTAAAATGTAATATTTTTTCCTAATGTCATTCTGGATCTGATACAGTAGAAATTCGGTGGTGAGATAGAGAACCCACCCTACATGACTGTGGAAAATTCTATAAACATCGGTCAATAATCAACCGCGATATTGAGGAACACATTTTGAAGCTCCATTGACTGCAAGGTTACCAAAAGCTTCAAACTGATCCAGAATCCAGGATCTCTGCTGGATCATCACCAAAATGTAATCATCTGTTCCTGGCAACGTTCCCGACATTTCCTGTGAAATTCATCAAGATCCATCCAGAACCTTTTGAGTTATCTTGCTAACAGGCGGACAGACAGACAGACAGACACCGGCGATCCCATAACTTCCGCATCACATCGGCGGAGATAATTAAGACGATTAATTATGTTGTTCATACAGCATCAAGTTTGCTCTCTGCACAGTACCACACTTTAGCCAATAATTGTTAATGCTACATTATCCCTCGTGTTGATAGAACGATAAAGTGAAGTGACTCAATCAACTGCGATAAACAGCACGTGTTCCATGGAAAACAACCCTGATACCCACCATGTGGACGGGCCTCGCTGACATGAAGCGGTCACACCTGTAGCTGTTGGACCACGTGTCCCAGCGCGGATACTCGCCCTTCTCCAGGATGAACATCTCCCCAGTCATGTTCTGCTGCTCATAGCCCACCCAGCTGGATGCGTGGACAAAGAGTTGATGCTGTTCAGTTTGGCAGAAGGTACCGATTGCTGCATTTGGACGGCCACCGCGGGGACTTACGGGCCACACTCCACCCTGATGGAGCCGATTCTGTCAAAACCCTTCTCGTTCAGATTTCGGCACTCTCCGAAGAGGTCCATCCTGCGGCCTTGGAAGTTTTCATATTCAAAGAGGTATATCTGGAAAATGAAACGTCCTCAGTGAGTCTGTTGCTGTTGTCCTATTTCCAATGCATTAGTTCTTGGGTTAAAAAAAAAACGAGGTTACGCACCTTGTGAGTATGCAGGCCCACGGCAGAGTGGCTGCCAATACTGCCCTGAGCACCAGAGTGAGACATGATATCTGCAGAGAGAAGAGCAAAAGCTCAGAGCGGCTTCAATTCAGCATGAACTCAAAGGCAAACAAGACTGAACTGTAAAATAGCAAGAACAATCAGCCATCAGGATTATGTTACTTTCACAGTCACTTCCACATAAAATCAATAGCGGACAAAATAACCCAAAAAGTGAAATGCAAATTCAACTTTAAAGAAAAAAATGCAAGTTACCTTAGCTGAAACAAACGATAGCTATAGATAAATTATTATGTGCAACCATTTGACATTATAAAAGTAAGTAAACTAAAAGCAACAACAACAAAATTATTTTAGTGCAGATGGAATTTAATTACTCCTTAATGTTAAGACCCTCTTTTGCCTTTCAACTGTTTAATGTTTTGATCTTCCAAGCAGCAATAAAATTTTCTCCCTTGCCATATCTGTTCCAAAAAGAGAGTTATTTTTTTAAGCTGTATTTTTTGGCACATTTTCTTTTTGCAGCTTCCCTCAGGACGATCCACTGACAGCAGTACTAAAACGTAAAATTACGACATCCTATATTGTATGCCAATATTTAATTTAAGAGAGGAGCCACATTATTTTACGAATCACAATATCTGCTTAAAAATCAACAATTCTCACTGTACAAAAAAATATTTAGAAGACTATAGAAACTTACGATTGCAGCCTGAACCTGACGGACCTTTGCAGAAAGTGATGGCTTCTGAGTGAGGATGTATATATATATACACTCACAGCAAACCTGAGCGTATAGAGGCAGTGTTCTCACTCCTCATTGGCTGTGAGCTCTTTGGAGCATGGTGTAGGGTCAGAGGTCACACCATTTAGCTGCAGACACGTTTGTGCTGATTTGGCTGTCTGCTTTGTTGCCCAGGACCATTGTGTGTGTGTGTGTGTGTGTGTGTGGGGGGGGCGGGGGGGGGGGGGCAGAGACAGTCACTGCCATCAGCAGAAAGTTTGCCTGCTCTTCCTCACACAAAACACCTCGCTCTCATGCTCCATATCTGCCATTTTCTTTTTACATTATTTTTCTCTTGTTCTTCCCTTCTGTCATTGTCTCTTGTTTCCTGTGATCTGGCTTTTCCTTCACCTCTTTGGTCTGTCTCTGTCTCTCTCTCTCTCTATCCTTTGATCCTTGGTGCAGCCTACCCAAGCCTTTGAGCCCCGTGTGTTTAATATGCTGACTTGCATAGGCTGCATCCGTCTCTTCTGTTTGTGCCGCGTGGATAATAACGACATACACACATCTCATTAAGCTGTAGCCATGTACTCTTATGCACATATGCATTGGCACACGCACTGAGACATGCATGCGGATAATCATGCTGTTTTAAAATGCAGTAGAATTGGAAGTCATTTTGAATCATGTTTTACCATGCTGCTTTCTCTGTATCCTAATAATGGAATTATTTAAATACAAGATGAAGATGAAGTGTTTTCTCGTAAATCATACTCACCTGTGGCGCTCCAATCTAACGCTTGATAGCACTGTTGATTCCATCTGCTTTACGTTTTATAATTATTTTTGCACCATTTTTTGCAGCGCCTTAATGTGAAAAACGGATAATCAGATCGTCGAAAGTTTAGAGGGAACGCCTTTTTGTTGGGATAACAGGACTAACAACGCATCTAAGCAGCTTCAGATTACGCATTAAAGAAGTTCAAGATCTTGCTGAGGAATCTGGTCGAAGAGGCCACATTTACATTGCTAATCAGTAGGAAGGTACATAAGTATATAACTCAGAGTGGTAGAATATAATAATTATTATTCATTATTATTGATCATGTGTGATGATGTATTTTTAAAAATGTGCAGATGCATGAGTTTCATTTCTAGACATATATAAGATCTGGAATGTAATCAGTAACACAAATATAGTGGAGGTGAAAGTTGACTTTTTTTTTTTTAGATATACTGTAACGCCATAATAACATAAAGATTAGATACTCAAGATAGATGCAGGCATCTTGCAGTCATGTTTATTTCAGTAAATGTTTCACTGTGTGACATAAAGTTATTTAGTTAAGAAAAGGGGCGTCACCTTCCATCATCCTGGAATGATGGCATGCAACAGTGTTCTGTACACTATAAGGTCCGCTGATGATGGATCAGTGTAAATGTGTGTGAGTAGCTTTACATGGGCTGAATTACATGACACCATGGAAAAAAAACTTGTGTGCCTCTCCAGTTTCATGAGTGTGTGTGTGCGTGACTGAGCATTTGCGTATAGAGGGCGTGAAAGGCGAAAGGTTAAAGGACCAGCGATATGGGGGTTGTTTAGGAGGACATGAGGCACAGATTGGAGACAGAGCACAGGCAGTGTGGACAGGACTCTGTCGTATGGACATCATTCAAATACATTTTCAACTTGATGCATTTTTGGCTCATTAATTAAATACGGGCACAGAAACATGGTAAAATCTTCTGGTTGCTGCCCCTGCTGCTTTTATGCATAGCGACTCAATGTACTTTCCTTTTTGTACCACAGTCACTGAAAAATCTATGGACATGTGGACAGAACTGTTCCCTGGAACAGGTAGTGCCAGGAGGTTTGGCCCACTGGTCATGGGACTTTCGGAACTTGTGCTTGTCTGCACTGGGCACAGTGCCCTCAGCCCAGTCCCGCTGCAGTGAACTAAAGCCCAGCAGCTCAGGGCTGAACAATGACTGGAGCAGCAATGTGCTGACTCCTGCCCTGACCCACAGGCATTGCTGCTTTCCAGCACCAGCGTGTATAAATGGGTCCGTTTCCCGGGGGGTCAGGACGTCATTTCTGTGAAGCCCCCTGGTTAGTATTGCACTGCTATTCTTTGGGGACGGTCTGGTAAGCCCTCCGTCTCAATCCATTCAGCCTATAGGTAGATTTGTGGAGACCATTGTCAATTAGCATTTTTTTGTGTGTGTATCTTTTGTCTTCTTGATTTTGCTGAGCCACGTAAAAGCATAGGCGGATGCCGAACACGTAAATGCATAGACAGGCTGTTCAAGGTAGTGGCAGAGCAAGCAGCAATGCACTCAGGCCAGCGGCAGGCCCCATCGTACCTGAGGATGTCATTGTTTCCAGAGTAGCGTCATATGAGGAGCGATTATGCGCTGACAGGTGCCGAGTTCATGCTGATGCTGCTACATCCTATCGTACAGTCTCAGATCCGATTCTAAAAGCGTTGTTGGCAGGTTGTGTTGAACTTGTGTCGTGCTTCACGTCATTGACTGTTGACATTAATGCCTCTCCCTGCTCGGTACACTGAAGGTGAATCAAAAACACAATAGCATGGCTCTGACTAATCCCAACCCACTGGGACCATGGAAGGTGAGTGTGATGTCCCTCCATGGATTCAAAAACAAAATGCTTGGCCTCGATGATGTCAATGGTGTGTGTGCCTGTGTGTGTTTGGCACGTGCACGCTACATGTGTGCATTTGTGTCCTCTTCAGATCACAGTTTATGACCAGGAGAACTTCCAGGGAAAGCGAATGGAGTTTACCGCGTCCTGCCAGAACATCATGGACTATGGCGTTGACACCGTCCGCTCCCTGAAGGTGGAGTGTGGCGCGTGAGTCATCTACCAATAACAGTTCTGTAAAAGTTGAATCCAAATACAGTAAATGGAAATGGGTGCTCGCTAAATCGCTATTTAAGTGTGTGTTCAAGTGTCCTAATGGGCCTGCTTTGTGCATGTCCATCTGCTTGCTGTGATCAGCTGGGCAGCGTATGAGCACTCCAGCTTCTGTGGGCAGCAGTTTGTGCTGGAGAGAGGAGAGTATCCCCATTGGGAGTCATGGAGCGGCAGCAATGCCTACCACATTGAGAGGATGATGTCCTTCCGCCCCATCTGCTCTGCTGTGAGCTTCGGTTTTCCCCTTCAGAGTTGAAAAGTACTCATTTTTACTCACCAAATTGACTCACCTGGGGATCAGAACTGGTTTCTTGTGTGACAAGCCTACAAGTGTAATTTATACCAGCTACAAAGGGGGGCTCAAGAATAGAGTACAATGCAAGGTGATTTCATACACTCTGAGAAATTCTGATGGGAGGCCTTCAACAACCTCTCTGAACCTGAGATGATTTATGACGGTTATATGCATAATGGAAAAATCGTGACCTTGTGAAACATGGCTCAAGAAGTGCTTCTTCAATACCAATAGGCTTAAGTAAATTTCATTGTATTTCCTTGCATCATGCATACACAGAACCACAAGGAGTCCAAGGTGGTCCTGTATGAGAAGGAGAACTTCATGGGATGCCAGTGGGCGGTAAATGATGACTACCCCTCTCTACAGGCCATGGGCTGGGGCAACCACGAGATCGGATCCATGCAAGTTCAGGGCGGCTCGTAAGTCTAGTCCTCTGCTCTAAGACGGATCACGCTTGTCAGGTTACCGCCATGTGATTACTGGTTCAACCAAGAGCTGTCATTGGGGCCATGTGTGTCACAATTTAATCTGGTTACCAGTAGAGAGAAATAAATACATCCGAAGAAAGTGTTCAAACTGCGGATAGTCATGAACACGATGTATGTTGTACAACAAGCACAAAGGATGTGCCGACCCGAAACACTAACTGTCAGGGCACAGACAGGGAGGACCCAAAACCACGACAGGAGAAGAGGGATCCAGAAACTGCGCTTTATTAATCAAACGCCGGGCAGTCAGTCCAAATCAGCAGACAGATCCGGGGGGGCGTAGGCAAAGAGAAGGTCCAAAAAAAAACAGTCAGAGTTCAGAAACCAGGCAAACCAGATTGACCAGGCAGACGAGTCCAACGGGGCAGGTACAGAACAGGCAGGTGGGTGGGTTCAGGAAGCGTGCTGGAAAGTAGGCGCACGTCACTAAACAATCTGGCAGAGTGCAGAGGACTGAACAGAGACTAAATGCTGAGGTGCTGATGAGGAGATGAGTGGCAGGAATCAACAGATGATCAGGAGCCAGGTCTGGAAGAACAGGAGATGTAGCATTAGCAACGTAGCTCCCTGGGAGTCCAATTAGACAGCCGCCGCGACACTAACTGAGCACGCTGTTTGGGTGCAAACCTTTCATTTCTTTATTGATTGAAACCTATTTCTTTAAATCAACTTGCGATGATTCATCTTTCAACAGAAGGTTACCTGTAGGATACACCTGTAGTAATTAGGCCTATCTGGCTACTGTTTATTTGCTCCTCCTCCAGGTGGGTGTGCTACCAGTTCCCAGGCTACCGTGGTTACCAGTACATCATGGAGTGTGATCGACATGGCGGAGAGTACAAACATTACAGAGAGTGGGGCTCCCATGCTCAGTCCTCCCAGGTGCAGTCGTTGCGTCGGATCCAGCAATGAGACCTGGATACCCCCCCCCCGACATGTCACCCATTCCCTCCTTTCACCCAGTCATGCCCAGAATGGAGGCTGACTCCTCCCGGTGTTTTTCAATCACAATTTTAACAATACTTGTGATTTGTTCTGTTGCTCCATGAAAAAATAAAGAAAATATTGGTGAAGTTAAATAATTCTGTTTAAAAAGCAGAGATCCACTGACGAGCCCCGAACTGGCACGGCACAGAGGAGAGGAGGAAAGTAAAGGCCTTATGCCTCAATGTCTCTCCCAATCACGGTGCAGTGATCAATAAAGAGTTACTAAACTCCATGGAGCTCGGTTGTGATTTCTTCAAATATTGATTTATGCCACCACCATAAAACGCCCCAAAGTTGAGTGGTATACTCGAGAATAATTCTTGCGTTGTCTGGCATATATTTGTTTAGGAATTCCTACATTGCCAGCATTTAGTGAGTATAACTCTTTGGTTCATGTTAGTCATGACATGAGTGACAGATTTATGTGAGAATACATTGACTGATATGATTGTGGCATCGGAAGAATACTTCCTATGGAGGAATTAACAGATAAGGTCAAATTAAATGGGAGTTTCTTCTGTCTTGTCACATAAGAAGAGCTGAGCCTGTGCTTTAAGGTTACTGGTGACAGATCATAGCTTAAAGTTCCATATTATGAAAAACTCACTTTTCCCATGTTTCTACACTATTATTATGGAGGGTTTGGGTCCTTATCACCCCAAAAACAGCTAAATAAACCATCCAGTCACACCTTTGTAGTTCTGTAATCACCTCCTGAAACACGTTCTGCAAGAAATCTCTTACTGTGACGTCGCAGTACCAAAACGTGCATTTTGTGTGTGTGCATTTTAGTTTAGTTTTCATTTTCAGAGGCGTTTCTGACAGAGCTGTTTGAGACAGAAAAGAGGGACGCTGTCCTGCAGCATCTGTTTGTCATTTTGACCAAAGACTCACAGATATTTCATATAAGTGTTTGGGAACTGTGTTAACTTGTAGAAAAAGGGTTTAATATGTCTCCTTTAACACTGACAACAAAATAAGAACAAATTTATTTTTCACTTGGATCCATATTTTTTTTCGGGAATCAAGAATCAAGAATGGGCGGCTCGGTGGCGCAGTGGTAAGCACTGTTGCCTCACAGCAAGATGGTCGTGGGTTCGTCCCCGGCTTGTGGCCATTCTGTGAGGAGTTTGCATGTTCTCCCCGTGTCTGCGTGGGTTCTCTCCGGGTTCTCCGGCTTCCTCCCACCTCCAAAGACATGCGGCCTAGGCTGATTGGTGGCACTAAATTGTCCATAGGTGTGAGTGTGAGTGTGTGTGTGGCTGGTTGTCTGTCTCTGTGTTGCCCTGCGATGAACTGGCGGCTTGTCCAGGGTGTCCCCTGCCTCTCGCCCGTTGACTGCTGGGATTGGCTCCAGCTTGGCCCGTGACCCGATAGCGGAATAAGCGGTTAGAAAATGAAATGAAAAAAAATGAAAAAGAATCAAGAATCAAGAATCAAGAATCAAGAAATGTTTATTGTCATTCAGACACTCTCATGCACGAACGAAAAACAGCACTCAGGTCCCAGCTCGAGGCACACAACACACATTCATTCAACTTAAACTAAATATATACACAAAGTGACAAAGTGACAAAAGTGATTGCACGATCCCCGGTAGGGTCCAACACGGAAGCAGTGCATTTGGCCTCCGAGTTATCCACTGTTTATAACTCTCACAGCATCAGGGAAGAAACTGTTTTTGAACCTGGTGGTTCTGGCCCTGATGCTGCGCAGCCTCCTCCCAGATGGGAGGGGGGAAAATAGTCCGTGTGCAGGGTGGGTGGGGTCCTTCATGATGCAGGTTGCTTTTTTCCTGCACCTCCTGCTGTAAATGTCACTCACGGTGGGTAGGCTGCTCTCCGAAGTCCTTTGGGCCGATTTAACCACCCGCTGCAGGGCCTTCCTGTCTGCAGCAGAGCAGCTGCCGTACCACACCGTGATGCAGGATGAGAGGACACTCTCCACCGCACACCTGTAGAAGGACGACAGGACAGGGGAGCCCATACCTGCTCGCCTCAGCCTCCTCAGAAAGTAGAGGCGCTGGTGGGCCTTCTTTACTAAGGCGGCTGAGTTAGTCCTCCATGTTAGGTCGCTGGCGATGTGCACGCCCAGGTATTTGATGCTCTGGACCACCTCGACAGCCGCTCCTCCGATGTAGAGGGGAGGGGGGGTGTAGCCTCCTTTCCTGTAATCCACAAACATCTCCTTCGTTTTCTTCACATTGATGCAGAGGTTATTATCTCTGCACCACTGCACCAGATGTTCCACCTCCTGCATGTACTCCGACTCGTCGTTGTTGAGGATGCGCCCCACCACTGCTGTGTCGTCTGCGAACTTGACGATATGACTGCTCGGGTACTTGGCTTTGCAGTCATACGTCAGCAGGGTGAACAGCAGAGGGCTCAGAACGCATCCTTGAGGGGAGCCGGTGTTGAGGATGATGGGGGCGGAGGAGATGTTGCGGATTCTCACAGTCTGCGGCCTGTTCGTCAGGAAGTCCAGGACCCAGTTGCACATCGTTGGGCTCAGCCCCAGTGTCACCAGTTTGTTGACCAGAGTGTGCGGGATGATGGTGTTAAATGCCGAGCTGAAGTCCAGAAACAGCAGCCTGGCATAAGCGTCTCTGGTCTCCAGGTGACTCAGGGCCTCGTGAACCACGGAAGCGATTGCATCGTCGGTGGAGCGGTTCCTCCGGTACGCATACTGATGGGGGTCCACGCTGTCATCGACGCTCTCCTTAATGTGCCCCATCACCAGCCGCTCAAAGCACTTCATGACTATCGGAGTCAGAGCGACCGGCCGATAGTCGTTCAGGCATGAACGAATGATGATGATTGAACATTTCTAATTAAATCTCAGCTCTCCACGTGAGCTTTTTAGTGACGCTCCTACTTGGTGCAATGATTGGGTATTGAATCTTTAAAGCATGCACAGTAGCATTAAAATAAATTTTTGAGACCAAAGGATTCAACTGTCAAAGAAAATATGGCCAATGCAGGAGTGTAGCTTTCATTTCTAAACAGTTATTCACATATATTACATATAATATAAAAGAAAAGAAAATTCAGGTGTTTCAGGAGACTTAGTTTAATGTTGAAAGGATTTAGATAATCCATTTAAAATAGTTTGCAACATAAATGTAGGTCAAACTGCAGAGCAAAAGTGTCCAACTCAGCGTGTTTAGAATGAAACAAAAACAAAGAAGCATACACAAAAATTAATTAAGCCTGACCAAGACTCGTATATTGAGACTTATCACAAAAGTGCTACCCTACGGAAAGACGTCAAGCCAAATTTAAAATACACAAAATGGTTTCTTAATGTGGGCGGAAATATAACAGGTGCATTTTGAAGTCCCCTGAAGACAGAAAAAAAATAACCCTTTCCAAACCCAGAGAGTAATGAGATCAGTAATTGGGTATTTACATCGTTGCCTCAGAAAGAAAGGTCACAAGTTTGAAAATCCTCAAATGGAATTATGACTTTAAACTGTGAATTCTGACTTCCCTCACAGACTTCTCACAAAGTTAATAATCCTCTTCCCGGTAGGACATGTCCCTCTAAGGAGGTTTATGTTGCAGCCCAATAGAACCACAGTTTATTTGATAATTGTAATGATGCATTTGCTGATTGAGACTACAGATATAATTCAAAACACCAGATTAGTAATACTGATAATCTGAGTTCTTGGCACTACAAAATAATTTGCTTTTGTTAGATGTAGATAGCTGCTGCTAGACAATCTGCTTGTCTTTACATTTGTTTAAATGAAGCTTAATGCAACTATCATGAAAATGTAATCAATATTTAAATTATTTTGTGTGTGCCTGAAATCCCCAACTGGCTCATTTCTAGGCGAAGGAACAGCATGTGTTGTTCTATTTTGTTTGTACAGTACAACGATGGTCTTCTTGATTAAATTACTTTCTTAGTGTGTAATAAAATAAGATAAATAAAAAAAATGGAAAAAGAAAGATTTTGATTAATATATATATAAACAAGTAGAAAAATGTAAAATTCAAAATATGCATATTTTAATTATCGGCTTGATGAACAAACGGTGGAGCCGATCACCGCTCACTGATCCTCCTAACCGTACCGAGTCTTGCGGACGGCCTTAAAACGTGACGTCTTCCTGGAGACCCCGCCCCCTGAAAGTTCCCGGAAGTAGATGGAAACCTGCAGGCCAGACTGTTTCTGACAGCGAGATAGTCCTGACGTCAGAAGCTGGGTCACAAAAACACCCTTCCCGGATGTTTGTTCGTCACTTTTAAATCGCAAATGGTTTGGGAGTAGAAGACATATCAGCATGGCCCATGTCTTACCTCGCCTCTCGACGCCGCCGGAACTCCGGGTGTCCCTTCTCGCCTTTCTTCTCTCTCACGTCGTCTTCCTCGGAGACGCCAGGCTGCTCCGGACACGGAGCGTCAGCCCCGCGGCGGAGGTTACGGTAGAAACTTACAACAAATACTACAATTACGTTGACCTAACCAAATACTTACAGTCGCTGGCTAAGAATTACCCTCATATAGCCAACCTGTCGAGCGTCGGTCGGTCCGCGGAGGGCAGGGAGCTCTGGGTGATCCGGATCACCCGGAACCCCGACGCCGACTCACCGGGGAAACCGAAATTCAAGTACGTTGGGAACATGCACGGCGACGAGACCGTGTCGAGGCAATTGCTGGTGTATCTGGCGGAGTACCTGGTCAGGAATTACGGGAAGGACTCTCGCGTTTCTGAACTGGTGGACGGCACGGACATGTACATCATGCCCAGCATGAACCCGGACGGCTTCGAGAAGTCCCTGGAGGGGGACTGCAGCGGAGACAACGGCGGCCGGCAGAACGCCAACGGGATGGACCTCAACCGGAGCTTCCCGGATCAGTACGGAGAAAGGAATCTGGATCCCGACAAAGTCCCCGAGGTGATGGCTGTGATTCGGTGGATCCAAGAACAAAAGTGAGTCTCTCTTCTAAAAAAGAAAAAACCCAAAAAGGGGCATCGACGCGCGACCAGACAAGTGTCCGGTGATTTCGCGTACAGCAGGGAGTAAATGTTAACTCACACACGGGCTTGTAAGGGTTGTCTCAAGACAGGCTTGCAGTTCCCGGTTTGCCTGCTTTTTAAAGGTGCGATTTTGTCTCCAGGTTTGTGCTGTCGGCAAACTTACACGGTGGGACCGTTGTTGCCAGCTACCCCTTCGATGACTCGGCCACCCACCGACGGCAGGGCCACTACAGCCAGTCGCCGGATGACAGCCTGTTTCGCTACTTGGCCCTGGTGTACTCCCAAAATCACCCCTTGATGAAGACTGGACTGCCGAACTGTCCCGATATGGCAGACGAAACCTTTAAAGACGGAATCACCAACGGGGCGCTGTGGTATGACGTGCCTGGTAAGATGCTGTTTTATTCGTCGTTTATGTTTGTGAAACCAAACAACATGGAGGTGAATTCCAGTCATGCGCGATGCTCTTGTGTCCACGCAGCATCCTGTGGCATCCCGTGAAGTAGAAGCTTTGAATGCATGAGCCCCTGACCAAACCAAAATAACAAGTCCCTCCCCAGTGTAAAAGAAAACACTTGAAGTGCCGTTCCCATTTTGCAGCACGGATCTCCTCTCATAACTAATGAACTCATTTACACAACATAAGTGCAGCAAGGGACACTTTTTGTTTCCAATACTAAATGCATTCACTTCTTAAAGCTCCAGTTCAAGCATTCAATTGATGGCAATAATGCTAATATCAGAAATCATAGACTGGCTGCAGAATGAAGGCGGCACCAAGCAGAAGAACTTTGCCCCATTCTGGGAGGGGAATCTGATATTTTGTTCATTTTAGCAACTTTTTATCTTCAGAGAAATACACATGTTGCAGGAAATCCAGAATATTTCATACTTGGGAGACACATTATACCCTTTTCCCCCAAGTTAATGTGGTTCTCAGGTACTTGTATGAAATATCACTTTAACCTTCAAAACCAAACTGAAAAATAAATTGTGCTGATTTTATTTTAGCAAAATCAGGAGGTCAGGTCTTTCCTGTTCTCCCACCGTAGTCACGGTGAAGCCAAGCGCTACGTACGCTACGTCATATTTCCTCGTCTTGGCTTTCGACTGACCTTCCTTTGTCTTATCATCTCCTTCTCTCTGTTAAATATTTCTCCACGCTGTCTCTTGAGGGTTTGTTTACAACTTGAATGAATGAATGAATATGTTTATTAGATAGAATGTTAGAGTAACAAGTACAGTCACACAGTAGCATGTATTACAGTACAAGTACAGTCAAACATCCTGTCTAAGAGGAGCATTTCAAAAAAGCCCTTGCGGTCTTGTTTCCATTGAAAGTCCTTCGTACATAAATCATCCACAATTAACAATACAAATTTAACAATACAAATAAAAATAAAAATAAAACCAATATTCAATAACTCAATTGATGCAAAGTAACATTAGACAAATAAAAATAAAATGATTTTACACTGCCGATGCAAACTAACAATTAATCTAAAATAAATTACACTGATGCAAAATGACAATGAATGACAATAGATTACATAAATTACAATAAATTACTACGGCAATTAATATGTGCAACGTACATATTAATATTGCAATTTACATATTAATATGTGCAACGTACATGTCTTCATATCGCCTTCCCTGTGCTGTGTGTGCGGCGCGCATGTGGTTACGCTTACACAAACTGCTTTTTGACATATCCTCTTCTCTGTAATGCGTAACATGTAACACGCCATCTTTAAACATTATAGGTCTACTAAGATGTTGATGTGTTCTCTAGGAGGGATGCAGGACTACAACTACCTCCATGGAAACTGTCTGGAAATCACAATTGAGCTGAGCTGCTGCAAATATCCTCCGGCTACTGAGCTGCATAGAGAATGGGACATGAACAGGGAATCTCTGCTGTCTTACATGGAGAAGGTAGATTGTGCAGCTAAATCAGGAGCGATGCTGCTCAGCGCTTCTGGCTATCGTGTGCATTCTGCTTCTTGCTTGTTTACTCACTTCACAGTCAAACCCTGTCTGATACTTTTGAGCCAGCAGTATTAACAACACTGCTGCTGTTCAGGTCCACATAGGTGTCCGTGGCTACGTGAGGGAAGCCGTCAACGGAACCGGTCTGAGCGAGGCCAGCATTGTGGTGGCAGGCGTTCACCACAACCTGAGCACGGGTAAATATGGCGAATACTACCGGCTCCTACTCCCGGGCTCCTACAACATCACGGCTGTGGCTCCAGGGTGAGTAACGCTATGGAACTTCCTTTTCCTTTTTGTTGTTATTTGTGAAGATCTAGCTCCATTTGTTTTCTTTTACTCGGAGGGGCCGTGCTAAAGAATTGCATAATACCAGTTACTTCCTCTTAAAGGTTGCAGACTAACGCTTATGTAGTAAAGTGTTAAAAAAA
This sequence comes from Brachionichthys hirsutus, assembly GCF_040956055.1. Lineage (NCBI taxonomy): Eukaryota > Metazoa > Chordata > Actinopteri > Lophiiformes > Brachionichthyidae > Brachionichthys > Brachionichthys hirsutus. The sequence continues at coordinate 12,361,205 of NC_090907.1, forward strand.
AAAGTTTCACGCAGTCATTGTAGAAGGCCTTTTTGGTAAAGAGGATTAAAGGATTGCTAATTTTTGACTGGTGACGTCTAATTTTGGTACTTTCTGAGGAACTTGAAAGAAGATTTTGAGGTCCTTTTTAAATTTGTGTTTTTCCCGTCACAGATATGCATCCCAGATGGTCCACAGTGTATCGGTTTTGGAGCATCAAGCTACAGAACTTAACTTTACTTTGACGCCTGTGGCGAGTCAGACTGCCCGTAGCACCTCTGGGACTGCAGACTCAACGTCACCCACCAGTGATCCAAACATCCTCACCAGCACTGCCAGCTATTCGAACTCCACCCAGACCCGAGTGGCTCTTCCTGAGGTTAATAAGAGTAGCCCTCCTTCACTTCCACCACAACACCAGCCCATCCAGCCTCGGGAATTTCGACACCACAACTATGCCGACATGGAACTGTTTTTGCGCAAGTACAACAGCGAATTTCCCTCTATCGCTCATCTTTACTCCGTTGGACAGTCAAAGGAACAGCGTGAACTTTATGTGATGGCCATCTCAGACAACCCCAAAGTCCATGAGCATGGTATGTCATAGGTGACTGCTCAAAGTAGTAAGGATTGCTTTACTTTTGTTCATATCTATATATATATATATTTATATTTAACCCTGGTGTGGTGTGTGTGGTTTCTTTGTCAGGTGAGCCAGAGTTTAAGTACATAGCCAACATGCATGGTAATGAAGTGGTGGGCCGAGAGTTGATGCTCAACCTCATTGAGTACCTATGCCGGAACTATGGTGCTGACCAGGAGGTCACCAAGTTGGTGAAGAAAACCCGCATTCACATCATGCCTTCTATGAATCCCGATGGCTATGAGGTAGCCTCTGAAGGTAAGACAAACGGACAGAGCATTGGCTTTCACCAAGGGGTCGTCTGGCAATTAGCAAGTCGCTCATTCGCATGTCAGGCTATGAAATCAAGGCACGAAACTACATCTGAAAAACATTTAGACACACACAGATCTCACAGGTGTTAGAAAGGCTGTGTGGTTTTCAGTAAACCAATCAAATGCACACCCAACACAGGGCTTTTGAATTTGGAGACAACCAACTAGGTGAACATTAAGGGAAAACGTGATTGATCAGAAGCATATGGTACTATATCCTGTTTTTAAACATTTCAATGTTAAAGAGGTGGTGAATTTGATTCTCTATCCAGCTTAAGAAACCCCCTTTTTTTTGTCACTGATACAAAGTCTTTGAAATAAATATACTGCTAAAATGCGGTTGCCAGCACTAAATGATAGGCTGCAAGAACACAAAGTACGAGATGAGTAGAAGCATTTAGTTTGTGTGAGAAATAAAGTCTCGCCCTCTTTCATCTGTGTTGAGAGTGGAGGTGGCGTTGGGGAAGAACCGGTCTCTGAACCTGGAGGGGTGTGTGTTTACAAGGGCAAACGGGCAACGGCTGAAATGAGTAGTGGGATGTGTGGAGCCTTTAATGATGTCATGGCTCCGCTGAGGTAGCAGGAAGTGACAGCGTTTTCTAGAGAGGGCAGAGAGCAGCCGATCGTCTTCTCTGCTGCGTTTAATTCAATTCAATTTTATTTCTATAACACCAGATCTCAACAGAAAGTCATCAAAAGGCACTTTACAGGATTAGTAAGGAAAGACAGAACCCAACTTGACCCACAAGAGCAAGCACTTTGGCAACAGAGGCAAGGAAAAACTTCCCTTTAACAGGCGGAAATCTTGGACAGACCCAAAGATTTATAGTGGAGAGAGAGAGAGATGGAACTCTGCGAGGCGCCTTCGTCTGCGGCTGAGCAGCCTGCATGTTGAACTGAGATGCAGTGTGTTGGCATGTTCTCCATGGTTACAAGGTCAAAAACAAGAACAAAGTTCCACCAGCGGCTCAGAAGCAGGAAGACACTGCTGCACTTCTCAGTCCAGGAAAGGTCATCGGAAGTCAAGTGTGAACCCTTTCCATGCGGAAATGACGCCACCTTAGATATTATCTCCTCATATCACAGACTTCACTTCATCTGCTGGTTGAAGCGGCTTTAAATTTACCACTTTTGCAGTTGTGAATGTAAAGAAAATCATGTATCAATCAATATCTTTTACTTCGTTGGCATGTACCCCCCCCCCCCCCTCACTGAAAACAGCACGCGTTCCCCTTGGGGTACACCTGTCACTGTCTAGCAGTAACATGCTGTGTTTAAACACGAGCATTGTTTCCTCACAGGTGATGTAAGGGGCTACCGAGGACGAAACAACAGCAACAATTTTGATCTGAACCGAAACTTCCCGGACCAGTTTGTTGCCATCGCGGTGCCCAGACAGCCGGAGACCGCCGCCGTGATGAAGTGGCTGGAGAGCGTCCCCTTCGTTCTGTCAGCCAATCTACATGGAGGCACGGCCTTTTGAACATTGAGTAGTTCAGGGTCAAATGCACCATTTCGATCATGATGGTCTATGATTTTTAAATGTTTTTCTTTACACTAACAAATGACATAATTTAAATGATTTAAATCACTGTAAATGACTTTTAGAGCAGAGCCACTCTAAATCCAAATATCTGGATCAGTTATTGGCTACTATTTATGATATTAGAACCTTTTTACAACCTAAAATTCAGACATTTTTGACTGTTGGATCCTTCCTATTTTCTCATTGTTTACTTAGGTTCCTTGGTGGTGAACTACCCCTACGATGACGACAAAGATTTGAGAACCCAGTACAGTCGGTCACCTGATGACAAAGTCTTTCAGCAGGTGTCTCGAGCCTACGCAAAGGTAACTGGACACTGTCGTTGTCCAAACCTCTCAGGCTGGAATAATGCCTGCTTGTGCTTTCCCGTGGTAATTGAACACGGGATGTGGAGTGATGAATGGCGCCGGTATTCTGTGAAATCTGCAGAGAGATGAGGTTTAAAACGTTGCTCATTCTTGCTTGTGTCATTTGAGCGCAGGAGAATCCTCTGATGCACGAAGGACACCCTTGTAAGGACCTCTACCCCAATGAGTATTTTGCAGATGGCATCACAAATGGTGCCAGTTGGTACAATGTCCCTGGTAGGCCTACTTTTCTCAGCTGCCTTTTCAATGCACCATATATTAATTGTATTTATTTCGCAGGAGACAACGCTAAAGTTCACTCTTTCAGAAACAGTTTTGGCTGATTCATAATAATATGATTCATGGTTATAAAACATCCAACTTGCCTTCGTGCTTTTTGCCAACTCCGATTCGGCTTTTTTAAAGGATTGATATGTTATGTGATTGTTATGGTAACAGACTTCAGTAACGTTGCACTTATGATTTCTAATAAATCTGCCACATTTTGATTCTCTTGTCCTGTTTGGAGTCACCGTGATATTAAACCCACAGTGGGTGTAATTAATTAAAGGTCCCATATTATGAAAAACGTTTCCCGTGTTTCTACACTATTCTGGTGATTTTGGGTCTTTATCGATCCCAAAACGTCTAAATAAACCATCCAGTCAGTCCTGCGTAGTCTGTAATCACCTACTGAAGACAGAGGGAGAGCTGGGCGTGTGAGGCGCGATCAAGGGGAGAGTGTCTCTCACACACACACACACACACACGGCGCGATGACGGCAATGCGTGCATGCTCGCTATGAACGTACTTTTGCTTCCGGGTTTCGAGCGATTCTGGCAGAGCTGTTTGAGACAGAAATGAGGGACGCTGTCCTGCAGCATCCGTTTGATATTTTGACCAAAGACTGGCACAGATATTTCTGCATTAACTTGTGGGAAAAGGGTAGAATATGGGACCTTTAAATCCACTGAGCATCCTGCCTTGGCTTTCATTGAAATTCAAATTCAATTGAATGTTATTTATATAGCGCCAGATCACAACAGAAAGTTATCTCGAGGCACTTTCCTTCAGGTGGCATGCAGGACTGGAACTACTTGAATACCAACTGCTTTGAAGTCACCATTGAGCTGGGGTGTGTGAAGTACCCCAAAGCCAAAGAACTACCAAAATACTGGCAGCAAAACCAACGAGCCTTGCTTCAGTTTATTCACCAGGTAAAACCAAAACGAATCTAATTTTAAATTTGCCTTGGATTAATTTACGTGCTTTTTCCGTCCGCTTATATTTGACCGTCTTTCTTTAGGTCCACAGAGGCATAAAGGGCAGCGTCTCTGACAGCAGCGATGGGACGGGAATTCCCAACGCCACTGTTAGCGTGGACGAGATCGACCACAACATCACCACGGCTCATGCTGGAGACTACTGGAGACTGCTGACTCCTGGCACTTATTCCGTCACTGCCTCTGCTCATGGGTGGGATTTAGATTCCAGAAGGAATAACAAACTGTATTTGCTCTGAATTTTCCGTATATTTCCAGTTCGGTTAACTTTGATTACCTTTATCTGGTGTCCAGCTATAAATCTGTGAGGACCTACGCCACCGTCTCAAAGGATAGCGTCGAGGTGGTGGACTTCCGACTGACGCGCGTACATTCGGACCCTCAAGGCCGGTCTCGCGACGGCCCCCAACCCACAAAGGACCCATCTGAGACGGCGTTGGAGAGCTTAATCAAGGAGCTCTCGCTCGGCCCGGGTTTGGATCAGCTGAACAGAAGCACAGCCGCGGAGAGTAATTTCCGCTACCGAGGATATAAAGCGCTGTCTGCCTCCTTGAGAGGCCTCACGCTCAACTTTCCCAACATTACATCTTTACGCAGGTAAGGAGACTTCAGTTAAGTGTTGTGCATGTTTGATCTGTGGTCGTAACTTCAGTGACGTCTTCCATTTCCAGTTTGGGCCAAAGCGTAGAGTTTAGGACCATTTGGGCTCTGGAAATCTCCAACAAACCAGGTGAAGATGAACCGTCTGAGCCAAAGATCCGCTTTGCAGCAGGGATTCATGGGAATGCACCAGTGGGAACGGAACTTTTGTTGGAGTTTGCTGCTTTCCTTTGTATAAATTATGGCAAGAACCCAGCCATAACCAGAGTGAGTTTGGGACGCAGCCAGAAATACGTTGTTGGAGAGCCTGTGTTATATTCTGTATGTGTTCCGCATGCAGTAACGCTAAAGCTGCAGTGAGAAGCTTTTCTAACCCCCCCCCCCCCCCCCCCTCCCATATTTTCTTAAACTGTGACTATGTCCTCACAGCAGTGCATGATTCAAATAATCTGTGAAAAGAATCAGACCCCTATTGCCCAATCTAGTTGTCCGAAGGCCATCTGCAAGGATCCACTGAGGCTGAAACCAAACCGGCGACTCAGGAGGAGTGTCGGTTAATTTTGTAGAAAATATGATAAAAAATCTAATCAGAAATTTAACTTTTTAAAAAGTAGGAATTATTTATCATAGGAACATTTTGCTTTGACTAGCTAGCAAGAACCAATCCCAGTAGATAATGATCTGGTCAGACAAAGGTATTTAGCAAATGGCTCCTTTCTCATCTCTCTCATCCAGCTGATCAATGAGAGCAGGATTGTCATTATTCCCTCCATCAACCCGGATGGACGGGAACAGGCGGTTGAGAAGCAGTGCACCTCTACCCAGGGTTTGACCAACGCTCGCGGCAAGGATCTGGACACGGAATTCTTCGGTCAGTGCTTTGTGCTCACGATAAGGTGTCGGAGACAAAAGAGCAATATGTAATCTATTTATTCCATCAAGAGTTGTTAAAGATTTGTTCTGTGTAATACCGTATTTTCCGGATTATAAGTCGCGGTTTTTTTCATAGTTTGGTCGGGGGTGCGACTTATAAATCGGAGCGACTTATATATGCTTTTTTTTACAAAATCTGCGAGCGCAGAGACAGTAGCCTACACATTTCTATAACAGGTGTTACAGGGAACTCTGAACCTCCAGAAACCGCGACAGATTCTGACGGGTCACAGAGTTATCTGTCACACCTGTTATCTAAAAACACAAATTAGAAGGGCTGAATGAAAATGGCGCCGAAAAGAAAGTCATATTCCGCGGCTTACAAGCTTCAGATAGTGAAATATGGAGCCGAAAACGGCAATCGAGCAGCAGAAAGAAAGTTTGGAGTGAGCGAAAAACTTGTAAGGGACTGGCGAAAAGCGGAGGTTACGCTTACTGAAATGAAGAAAACAAAGAAAGCTAATCGCGGGCGACAAGCTAGGTGGCTGCAGTTGGAGGAACGAGTTCACGCATGGGTGCTTGAACAACGTGCTGCTGGGAGAGGTTTGTCAACGGTGCAGTTGCGTCTCCACGCCCAGGTGGTTGCCAGGGAGGTGAATATAAACGGCTTTGCGGGAGGACCTTCTTGGTGTTACCGCTTCATGCAACGCAAACGCCTCTCTATCAGAGCAAGGACGACACTGTCCCAAAAACTGCCAGCGGACTTCCAAGCCAAGGTTGACAGTTTCCGCGCGTTCATTGAAAAGCATGCAAGTGATCACAACGTGACACCGGATCATATTATTAACATGGACGAGGTCCCCCTCACTTTTGACATCCCCATGGGCCGAAGTGTTGCAGAGAAAGGGCAAAAAAGTGTGAATATCGTTACAACTGGTCATGAGAGATCACACTTCACAGTGGTGCTGGCATGTTGTGGAGACGGATCAAAACTGCCACCGATGGTCATTTTCAAACGAAAAACCGTGCCAAAAATCCAATCCTCCTCAGTTGAAGTCGCCGTGAACGAGAAAGGGTGGATTGATCAAGAAATGATGAACTTGTGGCTTACAAAGTGCTACAATAAGCGACCGGATGGCTTCTTTAGAGCACGCAAAGCTCTGCTTGTGATGGATAGCATGAGAGCGCACATCACACCACAGTTAAAAAATAAATTAAAAGTTTTCAACTCCATACCTGCCATCATCCCTGGAGGCTTAACCAAAATACTCCAGCCACTTGATATCTCCGTGAATAGGAGCTTTAAGTCAGTTTTGCGTAACCTGTGGGAGCAGTGGATGACGGATGGAGAGCACAGCTTCACGGCAACCGGGAGAATGCGCCATGCAACTTTCCTGGAAGTCATTGAATGGATCGACAAAGCATGGGCTTCAGTGACAACCGTAACCATCCTGTCGGGATTCAGAAAGGCTGGAATAATTGGAACTGCAACTGACGACGAGTCTGATGTAAGCGACGTAGAAGAGGAAGCGGCGTCTTGTCTACCTGCCGAGTTGGGGGAGTTGTTCAAAAGTGACACCGAGGATGAAGATTTCCTTGGATTTCGTGATTCGGAGTAAAACATGATATTTTGGTAAACTTGTTAGCATGTTCTTTGTGCTATATGTTGTTTGGTGTTGGATTTTATCAAATAAATCTTCCCCAAAAATGCGACTTATCCTCCAGTGCGACCTATATATGTTTTTTTCTTCTTAATTATGCATTTTTTGGCTGGTGCGACCTACAATCCGGAGCGACGTATAATCCAAAAAATACGGTACATAAATAAATACTATTGCTTGTACATGCACTTCCCAAAAACGGTTTAATCTGTTTCACCTTTTTTTAGGCAATGCATCTCAGCGTGTGGCTGAAACCCAACCGGAGACCAAAGCGATGACGGACTTAATTCTGGAGAAGGGCTACACTTTGTCTGTCGCCCTCGACGGAGGCTCCCTTGTTGCCACCTACCCTTATGACAAGCCAGTCCAGTCTGGTAACGCCATCAAAGCGGCTTTTTACTTTAGTCCTTCCAGCTGATCATACTGTCCAACTCGAAGCTACAGCATGTGAAGAAAACGTTTGCCCACTTGTAGTGACGAGGGGCGTGCGACCGTACCGGCTTAGCTGCTCTCATGGTGGAGATATCCCTGGTGTATAATCTGTCCATCTGCCTTTTAGTTGAGAACGAGGCCACACTGAAGTACTTGGCGAGTACTTATGCAAACAACCACCCTAAGATGCAGCTCGGGGACACTGGATGTTCAAATCCTGGGCAGCGTATGTTATTTATGCACTGATTAATACGTATTAAAATGGTAATTAGCAACAGGGCGAACGTGTTCGAGAGCTGAAAACCGTTCTGTTTCTCAGTGGGCAACGCTCCAGGTGGCGTTATGAGAGCAGCAGAGAGGCAGAGCCACTTGGGGAGCATGAAGGTGAGTCCTCTCCTCTACAGCGGGCCCGAGTGCACGGAGGCCCGGCTAGAATAATGCGCTGGACAAATTGGAACTGTGGTGTTTTGCCGAATGCTCTGTGCTGTGCTGCGATAACAGTTTCCAGGTCCGGAATGCGGAAGAAAGAAAGGTTGTTCATCCCAAACGCCGTCTCAAATCTTATCTTGTGTCCTTCAGGACTTCAGCGTGGACTTCGGCCACTGTCCAGAGATCACGGTGTATACTGGTTGCTGCTTGTTCCCTCCTGCTGACCAGCTGGCAACACTGTGGGCCGAGAATAAGAAGGCTCTCTTAAGCATGTTGGTGGAGGTGAGATCTCAGCGCAACATAGCACTGCCATGCACTCTATACACAGACAACTGGAACTTGTACAACAAGTTTGAGATGAAATATTTAAACTCTCCCAGATTATACCGTCATCTTGAATTATTCATCCATTTGTACCCCCCATCCAGGCCCATAAAGGGGTGCGAGGTGTTGTAAGGGACAAGAGTGGAAAGCCCATTGTTGGGGCGATCATTGTGCTGAATGGCAGCGTGAAGGTCTTTTCTGCAGAAGGGGGCTACTTCCACGCTCTGTTGGCCCCGGGCAACCACAACATCGAAGTTATCGCTGACGGCTACCAAGAACAACGTCGAGAGGTACGTAATGGGATGCAGTGTCTTTCAATGCTCGGCCATGAAGCGGCAACGCAGGTAAATGCAGCTTTAAATAACGCAGGTAAATGCAGCTTTAAATAACGCAGGTAAATGCAGCTTTAAATAACGCAGGTAAATGCACCTTTAAAAAACGCAGGTAAATGCAGCTTTAAATAACGCAGGTAAATGCACCTTTAAAAAACGCAGGTAAATGCAGCTTTAAATAACGCAGGTAAATGCACCTTTAAAAAACGCAGGTAAATGCACCTTTAAAAAACGCAGGTAAATGCAGCTTTAAATAATTTAGCTGCGTTTCTCCATTAAAATCCTGGGGATTAGAATGCAGTTCAAAATCAGAGGCTTACATTGTCTGGTTTTAAATGGGTTTTTATAGAAACAAAGCATCTGATCCCCCCCCCCCCACACACACATCTGCTCTGATTAACTGGTGATGTCGTCAACATATACATTACACGGCATTATTTCACTGAATTACTCAGTCGTCATAATAAATTTCTCATTTTGAACTGATCCTTAAATAAAAATGTAGCATTCACAAACGTTAGCATCGTTGGTTGTGCTTAATTGTGACCGTTAATCGGATTTTGAAGAGGAGCTTGATTTTACTACGTCAAAACAGACTTTGTTTTCAGTAATATCTTAAATAAAAGTTCGGTTTCAGTTTATTTCAAAGAAAATGACGTTTCAGGAGAAAAATAAAAGAAGCACTCCCGTGGTTTAAAGTCTCGAGCTGGACTGTTGCTCTGGTTGCCCTTTCCTGTTCATGTCTATGAAAGGTGTCGGGCGGAGCACGCAGAACTTCTCCAGCACCGCCACCTTTCCTTTTTGCAGCTCTGAACTTTGAAGAGTAGGGTACGCCAGCTCTGTAAACAGGCGCTCCTTGATGGCGCGGCCCAGCGCCAGACTGTACGCTGCCGGCTTCCCCCATGGGCTGAAGAGCAGCGGATCCACTACTGAGTGATACATCTGCTGGTACTCTGGTACAGTGAAGCCATGGATCAGCGGTGCTTGCTGGTCCGCTTCCACGCTGCTCCAGGTCTCCGCTTCCACAGTGAGGCCTCCGTCACTGTGGGGCAGTTTCACATTTGGAAGAACAGCAGCGTTCTTTATATATCGGCCATGCAGGGGTTTCTCTGGGTCAGCTTGGCTCTGCTCACACACCAGTTCAGTATCACTGCTTGGACCTAACATGTAATTCCTCTCTTTAGTAGCGTCCCCGTATTTCTTAGGGCACCGAATACTCCGTCTCAGGCCAAAGGGACGCATTTCGTTCCCCTAAAAAGATTAAAGTGATATTAGTTTTTACTGGACGTCAATCTTTGTCAGATCCTCTGCGTCTTGCCGTCAGAAAACGGTGAGCAAACCATGCTGACGATGCAAAAAAAGGAAGAAATTAAGAGATTAACTTACTTTTTGGCAGCTACCGAATGGGTGTGCGTTCAGACCGCACATCTGAATCAGGTTTGGAATCCACCAGCCCGAAGCTTTTTGTCTCGTTTCCCTGCTTTTAAATAACACTTGGAATAAATCCTTTGTGTCAACAAAGTCAAACAGAATTAGGATTGCCGAGATGATGATATTTTACCTCTCAGAATTCCAGGTAATTTAGGATTTTCCAGTGCTCAAATCCTACGTTAGACAAACGAAGCAGCTGCTGCGGCACACCTGCGTGCTGATGAGGTCATTAACACCACTGCTGTTAAGCGGTTCAGAAGACAGGAGCTCACAATGATGGGATGTGGTTAATTGTGATGCGTTATCCTTCCTTTCATTTTGACTTTCATGTAAGTTATTAAATAAACTAGAAAAGCACTCAGAGAGCGCAGACCTCCGCCAAGCCACTCATTTCCCTCCTGATTGGATTTACACCGCCCACATGGTGATCCGGATCAGCACCAAAAGGTTCTGAATTGTTCTTGCTATCTTTATACGTCAACCAGGAAAAGTAAAAGTGAGTCAGGGTTTATGTGCATTTTTTTTTTGCAGATTATTTTATCTGCAAATTGAGTTTTCAATGATAAAATTTAATATATACTCGGATCCAGAAGACATTTTGCATGATGGTTCATATCGGATCCCTTTATGACTGATTCTTGGTGAGTGAGTTAAATGCATATTTTACCAGATGTTTTTTTTTTTTCAAGCCTCAATTTTAGGGGAAAATCCGTTGTTTTTTGTTTTGTATCCAGATCGGTATCCGATCTAAATTAGACCAAGACCCATCTTCAGATTTAGTTTTCATCAAGATCCATCCAGCAGGTTTTCCATAATCCTGCTAACAATCGAACAAATGGCATCAAAAACAACGAAAAAAAGCTTGATTATATGAATTTCATGCGTCGCCCACACAAACTAATCTAACTTCTTGACCCACCTTGATCCCTCCTTTAATCCCTTCATTGACTGCAGGTATTTCATCTACATGTTTATGTTTTTAACTGGATTGTTGTTTCTGATGTTTTGCCGTTTTTAGTTCAGTAGTGTACTATGAAGTCTCAGCGGCGTATTGAGGGATCGTGTTCTCTGTGCTGCAGGTGGTTGTATCGTCCTATGAAGCGGCTAGCTCAGTCATCATTGAGTTCGACATGGACACCAGCATCTTCGGTCTGCCCAGAGCGTTTGTGGTGGCCGCTGCAGGCAAGCATGTCTATGAAAAGGGGTTTTGTAATCGATCTTGATTGCGATCCTGCGACCTTAATCAAAGTGTCGGAGAAATGTAGCTCTATCTTTGGATTGCTGCTACTCGGCTGTGTGTGTTCGTAGCGCGCGCATGAACTGAGCTTCCCTCCTCTTTCCTGCAGCTGCCTCCATGACAGCCTTGGTGGTGACGGCATGCATCATCTGGTGCGTGTGTGCAGCCAAGCCGAACCATCAGAAGGAGGGCTTCCACCGTTTGCGGCAGCACCGGGACGAGTACGAAGATGAGATCCGGCTGACATCTATGGGATCCAAGAAGTCACTGCTTGCCGATGAGTTTCAGGATGAGAGTGAAAGTGACGAGGACACCCTGTATGCCAACAAAATTTGACACGTTTTGCACTAATTTGGCTGTTGACTCGATCATTTATTTCGATGTCCCCCCCCCCGTATTGAAGTCATGGCTGTTCCCTGAGGGCCAGGTTGAACTCTAGGCTGTGTCTGTTTCTCAGATATAAGAGTGGGAATGGCAGCTTTGTTCTGTTATACCAGCAGGTTTTGAAGGCCTTTGAGTTACTGCCACTAAACATGTGAAGACATCGTTCTGGTGTGTGGACTGAATGTGTGTTTTTTTTTTTTCCTCCATCTCTACCTGACGGAATCAGGAGAAAATTACATTTTAAAAGAAAAAGGGAGAATTTTAGAACTCTGGAGTTTCGTCTTTAGCTTTTAAATTTCAAAGCCTCACTAGAGTGCCCTTTTAATGCCACTGTCTATCCTGCCTGGCTGAGCTTAAGGGCTCTACGTGAACTCTGAGAATGCCCAGCCTCACAAAATCACTCCACTGGAAACCATGCGTTTCTTTCAATGCGCATTGATTTTTGGAAATGGGATTGAGGTCAGTTTGCTCCACGAGGAGCATTGCCCTTTTAGAAGCGTCAGATCCTTTTGGAAGACTGGATCCAATACTGTGCCTTGGCTTCTGTAAGCAGCATCATGGTGAATTGATCTCATTTGATTCATCCTAAACTCAGGATGTAGGATACTAGAGGGGCTACGCTTAATGAACTGCTGGATCCAATGTTGCACTCTTTCTGCACAGATGACTCGAGGCCGGACTTCACGACTTGTCTATTTCAAACTCACTATGGGGGGGCAAGCTTCACAAAGGGACCTGTCATCAATAAAATGCTTACTTTAATCGCCTATCAGTAATTGGCGGGTTGCCTGTTTGTTTTAGGGCATCACTATGTACATGCAAATCTGTAATCATGAAAATATATTTGTTTTCCCTTTGTTGTAAAACTATGTACATGATAACTTGCTGCTGACATTCATGTGTGTCACACTGAGTCCGATTTTTCTCTCTGCATTTTCATTCTGTCCAATTTGAATAAGCCTGTTTTTAATAATTCTGTTTTTTATTTTGAGTATTTTAGTTTCTATTTCTTTACTGGAAGGGCAGTACCAGGTTTGACCATCCGTGGAGAATCACTGTGTATGAACAAATTTATTAAAGCGAGGGCTGTGCGGATCATAATCCACTCCTGTGTGAGGTGTGGTTGAACGCTGCAGAATTGCTGCGTAGTGGACCTCTCAGAAAAAGGATTAAAGCCAGTCGTCGCATAACTGTTTTCGTTTAATTTTACTTGCTTTATACTGAGGGTTAATGTGCGATTAGAGAGGTCCTTGCACGAGGAGGCGGTTTGGTAAATCAATAAATTAAGGCAGCACACAATCAGTGTGGCTCATTTAGAATGTGAGATGTTCGTCGAGAACTTTAAACCACCTCACGCAAACTCCCACAAACCTTAATTGTGATTGACTTTACATCATGAATCCATGTTGGAACATTCCTAGCGTTTAAAATGATTGTACTGGATCATTAATTTCAGGTCTTAATTGGGAACGCTATGTATCCTTTTAATCAAACACTCAATTTGCATTGCGTTCATTTTGCTTTGAAAATAGTTGCTGTTTAAGTTAAACCTTTGTAATTGTAGATTGTTTTTTTTATACATATATTTCATACATAACTGATTGAGAGTGTGAATATATAAACTCCAGTGTGTCTGTGTCACGCAGTATCGGTGAAATTTTATACAAACTGGAATCTGCATTAGAGTAATGTTTGCCAATGCTGAAGGAGAAGTGCAATTCATGTTAGCCATGAACATGCATAAAAACAGTGAAATAAAACATCTCAAAATCTTGAATGTTTCTCTGTGTAACGTTATATTTTAGAGCATATCCCTTCCCCCACTGAAGACAAGGAAAATTAGATTTGTTTTTGGATCAAGCTGTCTCTAATATTCTGCTGGTCATCCATCCATTTTCTTTAACCCTTTAGGGTTATATCCCACCTGGCAGCAGGTACGAGGCAGGCAGGCTACACCCTGGACAGGTTGACTTTATCACAGGTACTTTGGACAATTTAGAGGCACTGGGCCATGCACGGTATATTTCTCTGATACTTTTCTTGATAGAATGAAAACACAGAAGAAGAAAAAAGATAATACATTGCATTACATGTTTTTTATATGTTTACATTTTCTTTTCTTTAAATTCAGAGCACTGAGACTGAATTTAACTTGCAGTGTATCATTTTGTTGGAACTTAGTATGGCCTATAGATGGCGATGGCTGTACAAATGGCGTTAGTATCCTGTACGTCAGATCTGGGCATAGTACGGCCCCAGGGCCGCACACGGCCCTTTGGTTGACTCTGACCGGCTCGTGTAAGGTTAATTGGAAATAACAAAATAAACACATTTTCTAATTTTCCCTCATGCATGGACTAAAACTGCATTCAGTGACAGTTCAGTATGATGCATCTTTCTTAATAGCACAAAGACAATATTGTGATGTCTTTAGGATGCTAAAAACCTTCACACAACATTCCAACAGTACATTAAACTCAAAATGTGTTTTAGAGTGAATGTGACTTGTCAAAACAGAGCTTGTCAAAACAATGCTATTTACTGTTTGTTTTAAATAAAGAAATACAATTAATATCATGCAGAATTGAGTTCAGCCCCTCCAGAATATTTCCTGTTTCCCGTGGAAACAATAATTGCCAATCCCTGCTGTACGCGGCGACTGGGCGCAGTTCCTCCTGAGAGACTCAGCTGAGGGCGAAAAAGACGAGGCGTTTTGATTGGGTGATAAGACGTGACGTCCTCTACTGACACGTGACACAACCCGGAACTGTGTGACGTCCTTACTCCTGACACAACAAAGATGGCAGGACTCGGAGGAAGCGCTTATTGGGAAGGTAAGGCGGCGACATTGCGCTGGGTTGTCAGTGAGTATTAGTCCGGTTGGGTGTCTTTCACGTCAGCGGTTCGTTAACGACAGCCGCTCGGCGGGCTTTGGCTGGTTTTTCTCGCCGTTTAGACATTCCTTTCGGGTCACGAAGGAGCAGCAAAGCTAACAAAGTCGTCACCTAATGTTACTGTTGTTGCTGCGTCGTCACGTCAAAGCCTCGTTGAATGAGCGGCGACATGTTGTTTTGTTTTTTTCATTATGTCTGCGTTACAGACCTGCGGAAGCAGGCCAGACAGCTGGAGAACGAGCTCGACCTGAAGCTGGTCTCCTTCAGTAAACTGTGTACCAGCTACAGCAGCTCACGGGAAGGACGGCGAAGCGACACGTAAGTCTCCGTCGTTCATATTGAGGATGTCCGGTGTGGAAAGCTGCAGGCTGGAAGAGAGTATAAGCAACATATCTGTTCCGACCACAAATCAATTGTTTAATATCCGTGTGTGTGTCGGGCTGTCGGCATTACTTTAAAATCCAGTACCCCTTAAACTTCCATATTATGAAAAACGTACTTTTCACGTGTTTCTATACTATTATGGTGATTTTGGGTCCTTATCAACCCCAAAACAGCTCAATAAACAGTCCAGTCAAGCCTTTGTAGTTTGGGTAGGTCTGTAATCACCTACTGAAACGCGTCTGGAAGAAATTGCGTCCATCATGAGTCAAGCGGGGCAAACGTGCACAAGATGGGCATGCGTCCCTGTGTCTGCGCTCTATTCACCGTCACGGTGACCAGGAAGCTGAGCCGAAATGGTAAATGGTAAATGTTCTGCACTTATATAGACAGCGTCCCTCATTTCTGTCCCAAACAGATGCTGCAGGACAGCGTCCCTCATTCCTGTCTCAAACAGATTCTGCAGGACAGCGTCCCTCATTTCTGTCCCAAACAGATGCTGCAGGACAGCGTCCCTCATTTCTGTCTCAAACAGATGCTGCAGGACAGCGTCCCTCTTTTCTGTCCCAAACAGATGCTGCAGGACAGCGTCCCTCATGTCTGTCCCAAACGGATGCTGCAGGACAGCGTCCCTCATTTCTGTCTCAAACAGATGCTGCAGGACAGCGTCCCTTATTTCTGTCTCAAACAGATGCTGCAGGACAGCGTCCCTCATTTCTGTCTCAAACAGATGCTGCAGGACAGCGTCCCTCATTTCTGTCTCAAACAGATGCTGCAGGACAGCGTCCCTCATTTCTGTCTCAAACAGATGCTGCAGGACAGCGTCCCTCATTTCTGTCTCAAACAGATGCTGCAGGACAGCGTCCCTCATTTCTGTCTCAAACAGATGCTGCAGGACAGCGTCCCTCATTTTCTGTCTCAAACAGATGCTGCAGGACAGCGTCCCTCATTTCTGTCTCAAACAGATGCTGCAGGACAGCGTCCCTCATTTCTGTCTCAAACAGATGCTGCAGGACAGCGTCCCTCATGTCTGTCCCAAACGGATGCTGCAGGACAGCGTCCCTCATTTCTGTCTCAAACAGATGCTGCAGGACAGCGTCCCTTATTTCTGTCTCAAACAGATGCTGCAGGACAGCGTCCCTCATTTCTGTCTCAAACAGATGCTGCAGGACAGCGTCCCTCATTTCTGTCTCAAACAGATGCTGCAGGACAGCGTCCCTCATTTCTGTCTCAAACAGATGCTGCAGGACAGCGTCCCTCATTTCTGTCTCAAACAGATGCTGCAGGACAGCGTCCCTCATTTCTGTCTCAAACAGATGCTGCAGGACAGCGTCCCTCATTTCTGTCTCAAACAGATGCTGCAGGACAGCGTCCCTCATTTTCTGTCTCAAACAGATGCTGCAGGACAGCGTCCCTCATTTCTGTCTCAAACAGATGCTGCAGGACAGCGTCCCTCATTTCTGTCTCAAACAGCTCCGTCAGAAATGCCTCTGAAAATGAACTAAGTTAATTGTGTGCACGAAAACGAGGATTTCTTCCAGACGTGTTTCAGGAGGTGATTACAGACCTACCCAAACTACGAGGGATTGACTGGATGGTTTATTTAACTGTTTTTGGGTCAATCAGGACCCAACATCACCAGAATAGTGTAGAAACATGGGGAAGGTGAGTTTTTCATAAAAAGGGACCTTTAATGATTCTCAGTTCTTTCTTTTTCAAGGTCAGACACCACTCCGTTGCTGAACAACTCTACCCAGGACAGGATGTTTGACACCATGTCAGTGGAGATTGAACAACTGCTGGCCAAGGTAGGTAAACTCTCACAGGTTTTTGTACACAATACAGTACTTAAAATGGATCACACGTGTCTAAGTCACAGCCAGTGACTGCCAGAACGCAGTGTGTTATATCATTGGATTATTTGCAATGTAAGATCATATAAAATGACGAATACTTGAGTTGATATTTGTACATGTGGCATATTGAAATGTCTTTCTGAGTGGGTCCTGAAGTCATGTCTTGAATCATGGATTTCTTTATGGTTTTAATTTATTTCCATCTCCCTGTAAGCTGACAGCAGTCAATGACAAGATGGCGGAGTACACCAACACCCCGGGCACCGCGTCTCTCAATGCTGCACTCATGCACACGCTGCAGAGACACAGAGACATCCTACAGGTTTGTCTTCTTTTCGTTTTGTTGTATTTGTATTTTTGTTAATTTCCATCCTTTTTCTGAATTATATATCTAAAAAAAGATTTGTTAGTGCTTTTGGAGGCACAGCAGCCCCCGAGTTGGTCTTAGCGGTTTGTTCCAATACTCTTTTGGATGTTTGTTTGTGTTTAGGATTACACACACGAATTTCACAAAACCAAAGGCAACTTCATGGCCATCCGTGAAAGAGAGGACCTGCTTGGGTCCGTCAGGAAAGACATTGAGTGAGTACCTGGCAAAGATAACCGCTCGACTAAAGGCTATTCAGTCACTGCTGACATCGACACTGCAGCTGCAGTATGTCCTTTGTTTCTAACGTATTTCACATGCACATCATATATTTCTGCATCAGCTGCATATGTGATTGTCAACGGGTCGTTTTTATCTGTTCAGGAATTGGCTCATGCATGATCACTGATGTACACAGAGACCAGGGTACTTCACAGACTGCTATATTATCAGTGTGCTTGATACGACGTGTGAGCACGGTCAGGGAGTGACTCGATGAAACGATGCACTTCATGCAGCTCGACAATAAACTGGCATCTTGCTCGTGCGCTGCGTTACATCGTCCTTCGGCAGCTTGTGATTAAACACTGCTAACCTATTTGAAAATCCCTTTTATCAACATACTAACGTATTATTATCTAGTGGTCAGCTGCACATAACTCGACTTCTAAATGTGTATGATCCCTTGGGATTGGCCCCTCATGCATCATCTGATTAAATCACGTTAGTAAGGACTGACCCTGCTAACAGGCGCAGTGCTGATGAATCCAATCGATGCACAGAAATGTTAGTGCTCTGCCTAACAATGACTAATGTGCATCGGGACCATCTGAACGTACAAGGAGAAGAATTACAAAGACTGCTTCAGTTTCGGGAGAGGGCTGTGAATCGTTTAGTCATGATTTATATGAGAGCGACTTGACCCCAACCTCTTTCAGCTACCTTTGTGATTATAAAGTCGGCATCGACCGATATGGCCGATATTCATTTGCAGTAAAAGTGAAATGTTGGATTAAAAATTTTGAATAATAGGAACTCCAACACTTAACTTCGTTTAAATCTTAAACAAATCTTTGTTTGAAAATTGTAACAAAGTGCAGGGAGCTCAGCAGCATGTCTAATAAAGTTAAATGACAAATTAAACAAACCAAATAGCTCCCTGACATGTTAAATAAAACGCAGTTATAAAGTAAATAACTTTGCCCGTGCCATAGCTCTGCGTCTAACCAATCAGATGGTGCTGTGGGTGGGACAATGCTGGAGTAGTGACTGCAGACGGAGGCGTCGCTGCGTTGGTGCCAAGATGAGAGTTTTATGTTGATCTCTTATCGGCCATTGGATTAGTTATCGGTCGAATATCGGTCGATGCCTATTATGAAGGCATTCGTGTCCCGGACAGATGGAATGTTATCTTTATTATTTTTCACTGAATTGCAACTTCTGAGAAATAACAAATCTGTGAGCTCAGTTCTCGCCTACATTTATAAATCGCTTGGGTCCCTTCAGATCGTCTGAGGGGCTTGTCGATTAAAATCAGTGGATAGTATTTTATCCAAGTTTATTCAGGAGGGTTTTCTACAGGATGAAAAAAAACTGATTATACTGTCCTAAATGTAGATCTGTAACTTGGTTTGGATCAAATGTATTTGAGACACAATTTGTTTTATCAGCAAAAGAAAGTGGGCTATAAATATAGATTAAGAATGTGTATTCAGTGTATTAAGATCTTTTTGTCAGATGCCGCTGTGGTAACCTGAAATATAATTACAAGCATTCTGTCAACCCATGACTCCTGTTCCTGGTTCCTGGAGAGGGAAGACAAAAGACAACCCATTGTCATTCCCTACATTGTTTCTGAGGATTTTAGAGAATTTTCAGTAAACACAAGATTCCCACACACGTGAAACACCCTGAGACAAAACTCCCAGACACAAACAGCAATGTAGCGTTGCTCTCCAGTGCAGTGACGAATGCAGCGTCTTGGACATTGGAGAGACCAAACAAGTACTCCACAAGCATCTGGCTCAACACAGGAGAGCCAACTCCCCAGGATGACTCAGCAGTCCACCTGCACGTGGAAGACACATGACACTCCTTTGAGGACAGTAATGTCCAGGTTTTAGCCAGGGAAGAGAGATAGTTTGAGAGGGGAGTTAAAGAAGCTATTTTCATCAAACTGGAGAAACCATCCCGGAACAGAGGATTATTATTATTATCCCCAAAATCCACAATCCCCAGCCACATCTGGATGCATCTCTGCATAACGGCTCACCTGAGGGTGAGGGGGGGGGGCAACAACTCTTCACCTTTTGGATGCAAATGACTCCAGATCAGGTTTCATGACTGCCAGGCAGCGTGAGCATCTCAGTATGAGACCTGTCATCCACATGAAACTGCATTTTTCTCCATCCAAAGTGAAGATTTTTGAAAACTCTGGTTACACGTATGCGTGTGGACGCCTGTAAACGGAGTTTTAGGTTTCGTAACGTCTTACCTGCGACTAAACGGCTGAGATCCTGTGTGTGTGTGTGTGACCTGTGTTTACATTCAGAAACAGCACGGATGCCTTCAAAACATTTTGCTTATTGCTTACTTGTTGACTTTATATTCCAAAACTACGTTTGGAGCAATTCTGCCTCCTTGTCGGGCCACGCGAACGGGCCTGGCGCCATGGGGAAGGATATTCGGCTACGTGCGTACACGGCCTCAAGGGGATTAAGGTCCGGGGAGTTTCCTGGACATGGACCTAAAATGTTGAAGGTTTGTTCCTTGAGCCACAGAGTCATCAGTTTTGTCTTATGGCAAGGTGCTTTATCATGCACGGCGTTGTAAATGACCAAACTGTTCTTGGATGGTTGTGGGAAGTTGCTCTTGGACAATTTTTATTATTATTATTTTTTATTCATAGCTGGGGATTTTTGGCAAAAATGTGAGTGAGCCCACACCTTTGGCTGACATGCAACCCCGCCTCAATGTTCTTGGAGTGCTTTGCCGTTGGCAATCACACAAGCCTGATGGCAGAGCTCGCCTTTTTCTATTCTGGACAAGCTTTTTATCCAGATTCCACAAATGGAGAAAGGGGATTCGTCAGAGAAGATGACTTTACCCTCGTCTTCAGCAGTCCAGTCCCTGTACCTTTTGTAGAAGATCAGTCTTTTCCAGATGTTCTGCTGCCCTTCTTGACATCAGGCCATCCTCCAAACACCCTCAAAGTCATTATGGATGCCAACATGTTTGTAATGATGCAGCCTCAGCACAGAAACTTCACGTCTATGATGAAACTATTTTAGGATGTCTTGGATTAAAAAAACAAAATCTAATCTATAATACCTTTGTCAGAGTTCTATGGCATTGAACATGACAATGGGGGAAAAGCATGAACTCTGAAATATGACTGGCTCTTTAAACAGAAATTGTTGTAGCTAACTTTGCTATGATGCTGTTGGAGAAAATTACATCGCTGTTGGCCTTTTGGAGAATCTAATGCTGGCTGGTAAGCTTTAAGTTGTCCGTCCCAGTATTAAGGAGCATGTACTCGCTCCTCCACTGAAATGATTAGCATCTCTTAGACAGTACAGCCATTGCCAAGGATACAGGAAATCTCATGTCATCATGTACATTATAAAAACCGACACATGCCTGAGAGAATGATTGCCAATTTAAGGAAAGTTCACCGCTACTAGTTTGGATTATTAAAATAAGATGCGAAGTCTGAGACGGGGTAAAAGATAGACATGATTTTAGGAATGGCTAATTGGAAGGTAAGATTTTTGTTATTGTGAAGTTCAGATGGAGAACATTTATAAATACAGGAGATCCCCTTGAAGGCACTTCACTTTGCTGTGTAGGGAGTCTGTCCAGCGTGATGCTGCTGTTAAGTAATGGGCTGGTTGCACAGCAGATATTTAGATTGATCACAGCAGGAAACTCATGGGTGGGCTTTATAACGCTAATGGACGTTCACTTCCATTGAACTGAGATGGTACTAAGTGGAATAGAGCGATCATCAATAAATATGTGAATTTCCAGCTATTACTCGTGAAAATGCTGCGGCAGTCCATTACTTTGCTGAGGTGAAGTGGAACTGGGTTCTTTTTTATAGAAGATTGTGCCTTTGCACCATTTCCTGCATTACTTTATGAAGTTCATAAGGTTTGTTTATTAGGGGATAGCTACTGACTATTGTCTTCTTTATTGTTTCAAATTTGCATCATAAACAACAAATTTTAGAAAATCTTAATGCAACACATTGTGTTGAGATAATAATGCGACACAAGATGTATACGGGGAGGGAAATGCTTAAATCAGTTCATGCTGAGCTTTGCAGACGTTCATGCGGTTGAGTGAGTTCTACAGTCCTGCATTTATCAGCAGAGGGCAGCAAGGACCTTGGCTCTGTCTCGAAGCTGCAGTGGGTGTTTCTTATCCATATCTATGCTGATTAAGAGAAGTTGTGCACACTGCCATTTATGCTGGAACCCAAGGGAGCAATATGGCATTTTATCAAACACTATCAATATATGTGTGTGTCCTCTCGCAACTTGTCACACACACACACACACTGATGCACCATTCGTAGCAGCAGAATGAAGCAAAAGCCAGCTCGGATCAAACACTCCTTCGGCTCCTGCTTTGATTCCAAATGTCAGCAACAGAAATGACATTGAGTCTTTACATCAGTGCCCTTTTTAAAAAGCCTGACTGGAGTAATGAAATCATTTCTTATGTCAATTAAATTATAAAATCATTGTAACTTTAAATTTACCTTTTTAAATATTTTTCTCAATATTATTGTTTTCTTTATTAATGCACTATCTGCATACTGCTGATTTAGTAATTCTGACTATTAGGTGAATGGGGTCTCCCATTTATGGTATGTCTGTATACGTACTCTTTGTGTTGTACAGTTCCTTTCACCTCTTCTGCTCATTGTTCCCCAATAGGAGGGTGGGGCTGTATTAAACCACCAGAAACCATGGGGCTGAAAGTCAGCTGTTCATCGATGCTGGTAGTTGGAGTGGCTGTGATGTGTTTATTCTGGATAGCATCGCACCCTCCCCATTAAGTTTGGCTGCTTTGCTGCCCGATAGATCAGTAAATAAGCATTCCTGTTCTTTTATTAACCTGGGATTTTTTTCAATTCTAAAATATGATGTTAAGAGAACATCTCACTTTGATAATGCATATGTGTTGCAAGAATTGCAAGCCATAAAATCAATATTGTATTAACCGTTCTAACGCAGACTCCTGACAACCCACTCTGAACCATTGTCCTTCTTGAAGTATATGAGGTCAGGCTAAATGTTTATCTTGGCCCTTTCTCACGATCCATTGTGGGTCTTCAAGCTATTTCGTGTCATGTAGATTTGTGACTTTGGGTTTGAATTTCTTTGCCATTGCATCAGATAACCAGACATTCCTTCTATATTTGACCCTGCTCTGGAAAAAAGAAGACACTCTGTTCTTCCAAATTATCTGGGGTTTGAGCAACCTTAGAATTTCAAGTCATGATTGATCTCGAAGACTTTCACATAGGGCTGCACGATGTGTCAAAAAAAATTGTCATCGCGATATTGGCATGTGCGATGTCCATATCGGAAATAAGTCCGATCATTTCTTTACACGCACACTTTGACCAATCCGGCGCAAACTTAAATGGGTCCGAAGGTGTGGCTTCGCTATTGGCCAGAGCGAGCATATGCTCTCAGCGGAGGATGTAACTCGGTAGCAAAACCCTTTCTACCCAACATCATCGGACTGGTTTTCTGATCTGTGCTTCTACAACCACACAGTTACTATGTTAAGTTGCTGCTAATGTAAATCGAATATTTCCTCCTTAATTCATATTAAAAGCTTTCCGTTTCTGAACCACAGGAAGGCTTTTTACTCTAAAGCAGAGACAGGGAATCCACTGGCTTTGGAGGTGACAGCTATTTGGTAAAAAAAACAACCAAAACTGTTATTGTTAAATGTTCTTTTATTTATATTGTATTTATTCTGTGTTAAATTGTTTTTTTTGTGTTCTGTTGCCTGGAGTTGCCAGGCTGTCTCGTTGTTCCTAGAATGACTATAAAGTTATTTTGTATTTTTGACTTCTTGACTTGGTTGGCCAGTTTATTTAGCAGGATCAAAATGAATGGATAATGTGGCTGTGGTGGCATGGACCTTTAATAGCTGCCATGAAAAACAACATATGACCAAGGTATGGTGAGACTTCCTTAAATGAGGTTGTTGATCAGGCTGCAGCGGGTGGAGACAGCTACGACTGCTCTGCCTGCACATGTATCTTAAATGCTGCTGGACCACAGTGTAATTGATCAGGTTGTGCCGTTCTATTGAAAAGTTTTGTTGAGATTTTATGGCAGCTGACGTTTAATGAGTAGTATATTAATACTGTCCATGTGTTTGCCTCTTACCCCCAACATGCAGCTAAGCCAAGTCCAATACGGACTGAGCTACTGTCGACCCTTTGTTAATTCACGTTCCTTTGTGTAATTTGTGATGGGTTTATTCAAAGTGAAAGGCTTGTTTACCTTGTTCATTTCAGGACCTACAAGAGTGGCTCTGGTGTGAACAACAGAAGAACAGAGCTGTTTCTAAAGGAGCATGAACACCTAAGAAAGTGAGTTCTTTGCTTTTTACATTTTTATTTTTAAATAATGCACTCCATAAAACAAGAATCTTAATGACTGGATTTTGGTTTATCAATCCCGGGTTTAAATGTAAAATATAGTAGCCATTTCTTCAACCAGAGGTTTTCAGTCTTTCGTAGCCAAGCAGAAGTACAATAGCTGATCTTCAACACGCAGCCTCTTGAAATAACGCTAGCTACTGTTTTCACGTGAGGCCCTGGCAACCCTTTGTACTTTGTCTTTTGTGCTTTTACTTGCTGGCTCATGGAAAGCCTCTTATTCATTATGTTGCTTTCATTAATCTAAGCCTTATTGCATAATGGAGGATGGAGGAAAAAATGCATATCAGGTTTGAGTGCTTTCTTGGCTTGTCAAGACAGAAACCTTGATTCACCAATATTGCTAAAGGTTATTTCTGTCTGCCTCGTGTCCTTTTATTTTCTTCCTTGAGAAAAAGGATTTTTCTCAAGCTTCTTGCTTTCCTGTTTTATTCAAACAATGCTGCACTTTGCTGAAGTGACCGCTGATTTGACAAAACAAGAACAGGATCCACCAATTCAATTGATGATGAATATATTTATTAGATAGAATGTTAGAGCAGTACAAGTACAGTCAAACAGTAGCATGTATTACAGTACAAGTACAGTCAAACATCCTGTCTAAGAGGAGCATTTCAAAAAAGCCCTTGCGGTCTTGTTTCCGTTGAAAGTCCTTAGTACATAACTCATCGACATGTAACAATACCAATATAAATATATTACTCCGTAGATGCAAAATAACAATAAATTAAAGACACATAATATGTACAACGTAGGTGGAGACGGAGGCAAGGCAAAACTTCCCTTTAACAGCTGGAAACCTTGGATATAACCTAAGACTCACAGTGGGCGGCCATCTGTCTTGACCGGTTGAGTTCAGAAGGAGAGAGAGACAATGACAGAGCGGGAGAGACGGAGAGAAAGACAGGTAGGAGGAGAGTCCAAAAAAAGAGGAGAGAGAGTAGAGAGACAGAGAGCAGGAGCAGACGAAAACAATGTATTTACACTACATCCAGTGGTTTTCAACACATAGGCTGCCTAGCAAGCCACTCACTCAAGAGCTGCTATATAAAACTATAAATGCTGATGCTATCGATAGGGACAACAGGGTTGATAGCCACAGGTCCAGGTTAGGCAGCGCCACGGATAGAAGAACCCGGAGACAGAAAGAGGGACAAACAGAGGGAGAGGGAGCACAAGACGACAGGGACGAATTTACAACATGAATAATCAGATAGAGAGGGAGGAGCTCGTAGGAGGTTATGCCACCAGTGTTGGCATATTGATTATTGTATTGATTAACTATAAGCTTTGTTAAAAAGGAAAGTCTTTAGTCTACTCTTGAACATAGAGATGGTGTCTGTCTCACGAACCGAAGCAGGGAGCTGATTCCAGAATAAAGGAGCCTGATAACTGAAAGCTCCGCCCCCCACAGGACTGGCTGGATTAATTTCCATGTTGGGAGTGACAGACTAAGAATATGACTTTCAAATGAGATGTTGTTTAATTTGGAGTTTGGAGTTATAGATTGCTCCAAATCCACCTCCTCGGCCGGCGTCTCGAGAAATGTGAGAGTTAACGTAACTGGAAGGAGTGGCTTCATTTAAACTGAAATAATCTTCAGGATCCAGCCAGGTGTCAGTCAAACAGAAAATATCTGGGATTTATCTGGGGGCGGGGGGTTGACTGATTTAAAGGATGATTATTGATCATAGATAGGTTTAGAACTACATGTCTATCCATGTCCAGAGTTTTGGTTGGCTCGGCCAGATTTCTAGAAATGAGAGCTGCACCATCAAAAGTAGGGGCAGGGGGCCAGAGAAAACTACGAAGTCCGACGTAGTTTGGGCAAAACCACACACCGACTCAACGTTAATTTTGCTGACGTTTGACTAGCGTAGCCGGACGTCATTGTAATTCACATCGGCACTAATCTATGAAGCCCACATTGTTTTGTGACGTATTACACTGAACCTCTGATTTGCTGCAGCCGCCAGCGTTTCTAGCAGGCAAGCCCTTGTGCCAATCCAGCACAATTTATCAGGATATTAATGATGAAATTAAACCACAACCCATGTTAGAGGAAATCCCTAGGGGGGAGGGGAAATGAGAGAATGGCGATGAGAATCGAGTTACATTTGATTGATCCTATTAGCGCCATAAAACAGGAAAGAGGGCCTTAAGTGAAAAGACCTCGGATGTGTTAGTGGCCAGAGCATTTGTCTGAAGTCTTGCTGAGGGAGGGGCACAATCTTTCAATAGAGGAGGCATTCCAATTAAAATCTCTCCTGGAATGGTCTGTAATGCTCTCTCTGTCTAAAAGGTGGTTTTATGAATAATTAGAGCTTAAGTGATTTGATCATGAAATGTTTGTTCTAGTGTTGTAGTTCAACTAGAAGGCATCTCAGTGTCCACCAGCACCGCTGCCAAGAATCTGGGGGTAATCTTTGATCAGGACCAGATAAAGCACATTTCAAGGACTGCATTCTTTCTCTGCCCAAAAAGGTCCATTAAACATCTTCAGTTAATCCAGAACGCAGCAGCTCGTGTTCTGACAGGAACCAGGCTGAGAGAACACATTTCCCCTGTTCTGGCATCTCTGCATTGGCTTCCTGTTAGAGAACAAATTGAATATAAAATCCTTCTGCTGAAAGCCCTCAACAGCCAGGCCCCTCCTTACATTACAGAGCTGATTATCCCATATTGCCCCACTAGAACCCTGTGGTCCCAAAATGCTGGCCTGCTCTTGGTTCCAAAAATGTCCAACATCAGACAGGGGGGCGGAGCTTTCAGTTATCAAGCTCCTTTATTGTGGAATCAGCTCCCTGTTTTGGTTCGTCAGACAGACACCATCTCTATGTTCAAGAGTAGACTAAAGACTTTCCTTTTTACCAAAGCTTATAGTTAATCAATACAATACTCAATATGCTGTCATAGGCCAGCACTGGTGGCTTAACCTCCTATGACACGCTAAGCTCCTCCCTCTCTATCTGATTATTCATGTTATAAATATATGTCAGTAATCTCTCTCTTCCCTGTAGTCTTGTGCTCTCTCTCCCTCTGTTTGTCCCTCTTTCTGTCTCTGTCTGCAGCTCCTTCTGTCCGTGGGGCTGCAGAACCTGGACCTGTGGCCCTCACCACTGATCCACATCGCTAGCATTAGCATTTCCAGTCTTATACATCTTGTTTTTGTCTGCTCCTGCTCTGTCTCTCTATCGCTTCCCTATCCATCTCCTTGTTTTTGACTCTTCTCCTACCTGTCATTCTCTCTCTCTCTCTCTCTCTGTGTTGTGATCTGGCACTATAGAAATAAAATTGAATTGAATTGAATCATCTGGAAGGCTTTGATAGGATTGTTTAAAGTTAACATTTCCCGATGAGGTGATAGACAGTAGCAGCTTTTGGTGTGACAATGATTTTCCTGAGGCAGCCTCCGGTAGTTTACAAGCACCTTTAATACTCTAGCAGGCAGCGGTTAACTTGAGGCTGTTAATTCAGGATCATCAGAATGATTTATTGATCCCAGAGGGACATTCTATTAGCAACAGTGCTCCACTCAATAAACTTAGAAATAAAAAAAAGTACAGTGATAGAAATATAATGGACGCAATAGATGGTTTTCAATGACGTATTGTGTAAATTTTATTGCCACAGGAATTAAAGACCTTCTATGGCGTTCAGTTTTTGAGGTGGGCGCTCTTAGTCTCGTCTGTGTGCTCCTGTGTTGTACCACGAGCTGATGTATGGGGTGGGTGGAGCTGTCCAGAATGCTCTTTAGTATCTGAAGCATCCTCTCTGCTCTCTCACTCGCTCTAAAGAGTCCAGTTTCACCTCCACAACATCCCCTGCTTTGCAGATCAGTTTGCGGAGTCTGTTTGCGTCCGTGACCCTCAGCCTGCTGCACCAGCACACCAAAGCAAACAGGATGGCACTAGAGACCACAGACTCCTAGAACATTATCAGCATCGTCCGGCAGATGTTGAAGGACCTGAGCCTCCTCAGGAAATAGAGGTGGCTTTGGCCTTTCTTATAAAGGGCTTCAGTGTTCCTAGCCTGGACCCCCTGGATGTAAACGGGGGTCATTGGAGACTTTGTCCTACTTAGGTCCACCACCAGTTCCTTTGTCTTTGCTGCAGGTGCTTCAGCTCACACCACATGACGGTCATTGACCACAGCCCTGTACTCCGACTCTCAGAGCCAATATTACTGATCACTGTCTGAAACACAGCTCTGCAGGCGTACATACTGCGGCCTGCCAGTCAGGTAATCAGGTAATCAGTAATCCATGACACGAGAGGGACTCCAACCTGCATCTCAGTCAGCTTTTAAAAGACACGAACAACTTGGAAACTAGTGTTGAAACTACATGGGATGAGCTGATATTATGGTCTTGGTGATAATTAAGTCCATCCATCCATTTTCTTCCGCTTATCCGGGGCCGGGTCGCGGGGGCAGCAGCCCAAGCAGGGAAGCCCAGACTTCCCTCTCCCCGGCCACTTCCTCTAGCTCTTCCGGGGGGATCCCAAGGCGTTCCCAGGCCAGCGTGTCCTGGGTCTTCCCCGTGGTCTCCTCCCGGTGGGACGTGCCCTGAACACCTCCCCAGGGAGGCGTCCAGGAGGCATCCTGAATAGATGCCCGAGCCACCTCATCTGAATGCGGAGGGGCATCAACTCGACTCACCCAATCTCTAAGGCAGAGCCCAGCCCCCCTCATTTCAGCCACTTGTACCCGCGACCTTGTTCTTTCGGTCATGATAATTAAGTGATGAATGTAAATTTATTTATTAAATAAATTATTATTAAATGTATTTAATAATAAATTATTTATTAAATAAATTATTATTAAATGTGTTTAATAAATACATTTACCAGTAGTGATTGATACGGAGCAGAAGAAAGATAAGGGAAATAGAGTCCCTGCAGGCTGCTTTGAATTGAATTTAGCTCTTGTCTATCTTCGTGTCACACAGTAACATGCATTAGACTTTTAATTAGACTTGAGTTTAGTATTGATCACTGAAACTGACAGTGATGGCCTCGTGTCGGTTACCATTCCATGTTTTTGCTTCACTGCCTCTTGTCAATATTCAACCTCTTTTTCTTGTGTTCATAGCTCGGACCGGCTAATGGATGACACGATAAGGTAGGTCCTGCTGTCTGTCCTGTTTTTTATGAGACAGCTCCCACGCTCTTTTCCTTTGTCTTACTATAGATCTACAAAGACACAATGCAGCTCCTTCTGACCTTCCCTGTACTTCTCCATTGCTAGCAATCACATAGAGCAGTCACTGGCAATGGAACTCTCCCTTGTGCAATGCTTAAAATGGTAGTGATGGCTGGATCAGTAAAACGAAGGCCTAAGTGAACAGAACTCGGGGAAATGACCAGCCATGGGGCCATCTTCATGTGTTTTTCATTCTGCCCTGAGTGAAATACTTTTCTAATCCTACATGGCCCGACTGGTCGTCAGACACACTACAATGCTAATGATGACAAACACATGTAGAACAATCCTGTCCTTTCTCACCTAATGTTTCTCTTTTTCTATAGTATTGCCATGGCAACCAAGGAGAACATGACCTCTCAAAGGGGCATGCTGAAATCCATACAGAGCAGGGTCAACACACTGGCCAGTATCCTTTGTGTGGTGTACATGCACTGAAATCACTGCTGATGCTTAAGAAATCAATACTTGTATTGGGACAGTGATGAAATGAGGCTTTTTGTTTTCATGATTCCTTGGGAGGCACCAAGTACTGTGGTAAATTACCCTCAGTTTGTGTAGAAGCTAAATGATACTAGAGATGCTGCATCCCATCAGCATCGATAGATTATATTAACACAATTCACATTAAAGTCAGTTTTTTTTCATTCATGTCTACTAATGTTGTCTTGTAAAAGTTATTCTGTGAGGAGGATTTAAATCATAAAAGCCGAACATTATCAGAATCAAAAGTAATTTATTGTCAATAAGGTTTCACAGACTAGGGATTTTTCTCGGTGAAGTCATGCTACATGTAACAGTAATGACTAAGTTACAAAAAACACAAGTACAGAACACATCACAAAAACAGCGGCATCAGGAGTGGATACATAGATGTGTATTAGCAGCAGTAAAACTAATATAATCACGCAGTATCAGAGAATTCTTTACAAAATGTTTCTAATCCGGTTGGAAATACAAAAACTGCAATATTTGTGACCTTCCTTAGCTTTTCGATTTTCACAGACCGTTTCCCAACCATCAACAATCTCATCCAGCGAATCAACCTGCGGAAAAGACGGGACTCTCTCATCCTTGGCTCTGTGGTCGGCATCTGTACCGTTATCCTCCTGCTCTATGCCTTTCACTGAAGCTGGACGACATCTTGGAAGGAGCGGAACTCTGGTCCTATTTTATTTTCTATTATGGTGACATTGGGGGGGTTGAGCTCAGTGACTGTAGGACCCTGGAGGCTTCTGAACAGAGGGACCAACATAAAGTCCTGCTAGCTAGGGACGGATGTAGGGCTGTTGGTTGAGTGCTCTTCTGTCATCAATGGAAGTACACATAAGAGGAGATTTTAAACAAAACTAAGACTGGATCAGGAAGAAAAGAAGATAATCCCAAGAATGTGTTATGTGGAAGGATTTTGCTGATTAATATTTTGTTGTGGGCTGTAAAATATGAATTAATAAAGTATTCCCATCAGTAATGAGGTGTGGAACGCAACTCGATAACCTTTTATTTATTAGAGTATATGATTTCAACTGTTGAAGTTAAAGTGTCCTTTGTCTTTTCTGAAAGTTAACCAATATGATGCTACAACAGGGCTCATAAAAATGATTCATTTCACATTTGCAAAGCACAAATATACTCTAGCGATTATTTTTTTTCTGTGTTTTATGTTTCTAGACATTGAATATGACAGGAAATAAAATTTTCAGGCTGTATTTGAACTCTATTGTCACTGATATCCTCGGCTTCCTGGGAAGGCTGCTCTACATCTAGTGGAAATTCAGTTTGTGCATGGGACACTGCAACCTTTGCATTATTTGTTATTTTGAGTGTTTTCTTGTTGCTTTTCCTCTTTGTAAAGTACAATAAACCATATATATATTTTACTGCTGCTGAAACAAGATAAATGTGAATATTTCACAGTGCTCTGAAAAATTGTAATGTACATTTTGTAGTATTTTTGTCATAAAGACCAGGAAAACTCCAACAAAAAGAAAAAGCAGATGAATTGATCATGAAAAATAAGGTTGAGGCATACTTGAGTTAATATCAGAATTTCATAACCGTATGAGGTCAGCCGTTAAGTGTGTTTTATGTATGGATCTCACAAAACTGGCGCCGAAGCTACTGTACTTTGGGCTTGTCCCGTGAGGGGTCGCCACAGAAGATCAACCTTCTCCACTTCACCCTGTCCTTTGCATCGTCCTCCCCAACACTAGCCACTCTCATGTCCTCTCTCACTACGTCCATGTATCTTCTCCTGGGTCGTCCTCTAGCCCTGTTCCCTGGCAGTTCCATCCTCAGCATCCTTCTACCGATATAGTCCCTGTCTCTCCTCTGGACATGTCCAAACCATCAACGTCTGTCCCCTCTGACCTTGTCTCCAAAACGTCTGACCTTCACTGTCCCTCTTATTGTCTCATTTCTAATCCTGTCCAACCTGGTCACTCCCAAAGAGAACCTCAGCATCTTCATCTCCTCCACTTCTAGCTCTGCCTCCTGTCTTTTCCTCAGACACTGTCTCTAAGCCGTCCATCATGGCTGTCCTCACCACTGCGTTGCTGACCTTTCGAAGAAAGGAAGAGACTTAAAATAAACCACTAGCTTTATTTATGTTTTCCTCTGGTAGTTTGTGCTGAATTAAATTAACCTGCATTTTAACCCTCATTATCTACATTTAATCAGAGACGCAAACAAAGAGACCAAGAATGCATTTAAAACACAACACACTCAGTATTACTATGAGTGGACACAGTAATCGATTACAGCAGTACTCTGGATGGAAGATGGAAAGGTCTGAGCGATGTCCTCACCTTTACGAGGCTCATTGCTCACCATTCCACAACTGTGTTGGGTCCATCAGGGTCTGATTTTGTATATCATTAATCTGGTGCTGAGGTGCTGCAGGTGTAATGTCAGGGGGCGCGCCTGTGACCCCGGAGAACGTGTTTTTGTTTTTGCCGTACTTGATTAAAGTGTAATTGCACATCCACTCCAGTAGTTGGCAGTGGCGTCCTGATTGTCAGAGTGCGCGCGGGGAGCATTATCTCTATGGTGTTTGCACGCATGCGCCGCACACACAGCACAGAGCAGGCGATATGAAGAGCAGTTGTAAACAAACCCTCAAAAATAAAAACTATCCCTCTGTCCAATGACGCTGCTGCCAGACATATAAATGACATCGTAAACGATGATGTTATTTAATTTAATTTATTATTTAAAAAAAAAAATTAGAATCAAATGGGAGCCAGTCAAAATATTTGGATCAACCGCTTTATCCCCCTATAGTTTCCACAATTCTGTACGTCTCCCTTCTTCTTAAAAATAGGCCCGAGCACACTTCTCCTCTATTCCTCTGCCTTTAGATTTACAGTTTTGTTTCTAGTTAAATTTTTCAACACCTGTGATTGGATTTGATTGATGTTTTGCTTTCTTTGTCAGCATGTTAAGGTGGTGAACACTGCCAATATTATAGTTACATCAACATGCTAACATGTTGCTACATACCTGTGATTGCATCTTATTACTATGGCCTCACAGAACTGGCTTCTGGTTTCAAATTCCTCTAGCAGAGGCTTCTAATCCATTTTTTGTTTTTGTCATTTAACACACAATTTCCTTACAAACAGCATCAGAAGGCAAAACTTGGACCATGCACAGTAACATTTATTCCAGACATGCAAAATGTACACCACAGAGAGGAAAACTGGAACATACAGTTTACTGAAGTAACACAGTAAATGAAGTTTTACAGTTTAAGGTTTTTTTACTGACAGAAACAACATAATGTGTCATACATTTTGGTCATAAACGTGAAGATTCTTTGGAATTTTCTGCTTTCAGACAAACAATGCCTGCATTTACATGGACAACAGGTATTTAATCCTATCAGAGTTCGGATTAAAATTATGATCGGATGCATTGTGTTCATGGACCCTAAAAATATTGATCCGATTAGGACTTGCGTGTTCATGCATCACACTTTCAATCGTAATAAATTACTTTGACATGCGCAATTTATACCAAATATTCCGGAAATAGTAGGAGAAGAAAAAGCCATAGCGACTTCCAATGTTCCCTCTAATTTTTCATGCGTTTGAGCAAACACACAAACTCCCCGAGCAGTCCCTTGGACAACTTTGAGCAACATCATAATAATACTTTTTATTTTAAACGCACTTTACATTTGAAAGCAAATCTCAAAGTGCACAATAGTATAAAAATAAATAACATAAAAACAAGTGATAAAAATCAACAAATAAAACATAAAATCAACAACCAAAGGATGTGTGTACTGTGGTCCCGCGAGAGTCCTGGAACTCCGATTACAATGACGTCTATTAGATGCGTAAAAACACGTGAATCTCATTAGTGAGTGGCCGGTGCAGCCAGTCACCGGCCACTCACTGACTCAGTGGAAAATAACACAGAATGAATTTTTACGTGTTTATGTTATTTTTAATTTAGGTTGGAATTTTTGTTGTGCGCAACGTAGATTTTCGCTCCGCGAAGGGCGTATCAACTGTGCGTAATTACGTACGAGCGTAGAGGGAACGTTGGCGACTTCCTTTGTCAACAAAACATGGCTCCGCCCTTTTCTGCTTGAAACGTCAGTGTTATTTCGTGCGTTTTCCCCGTTTGCACTGTTAGTTTCCTCCTTTAATATCTCCTGCAACATGTTTGTCTCAGATATTGACCAATAGCAGCAGCGCGTGTAGCTGACGTCACAGACGTGCGCAGAAAGGACGGCTTGTACCGAAACATCGGAATAAGTGTTTTCTAGCACCCAGATCGGATCATCAATCGGTATAAACCACCCCCTCTCGATCGGGATGAAATCTTGATCGGATTGAGTTTGGTCGGGTCAGACTATTCCAATTTGGGTGTGTACATGAAGCATTTTTATTCCGATCAGGCTTTTAATCAGATTAAATTTGTCCATGTAAACACGGCCATTGTCATTATGTCTGACAATAAGTTGTAAATTCAATAAAAACAAATTTTACATAAAACATCGTGCAGTCCTGATACTCGATATGATTGCAGTTGTTCAGCTTTACATTAATGTTCAGTGAAGTACTTGGAAGATTGGCTTTAGCTGCAGAGTTGGATGGATCTCATCGCTCTTAATTACCTGATGTTTCTCTATTTTCACTTGTATGAGCTCTTAAACAAATGAATTCAGAAAATTATATTTTATTCATTTGTCAATGACTTCATTCAAATGATTCCTGATTTAAATTGCATAAGATAATGAGTAATCACTGATGAGCAAAGAAAAGCTCTGAATTTGAATGATGCTACATTGCCTTGCAGTGATGATGTTAGCATTTGTAGCATAAGCCGCTAATGTGTCGCTACAACTGTCCTGCGTATCCTGAGGGCCTTTAATACTGTGATTTAGAGAATACTTCTCAGTCAAAATCTAAATCTTATGGAATTAAATAAAGTGTAGAAGCCTGTTTGGCCTTAGCATGCATACATATTGCATATATATTATCCATTTAAATACAGTTTACACCAGAATAAGGATCAGAAACGGCATTCAGTGAGCAATGGCAGATAACATTCCATGTATAACAATGTAAGGGATGTAATGAAAAATGGTTGATGGGTTAGAGAAGTGGAACAAAGTCATATAAAAAATGGGCATCCACATACAAAGTGAAGCAACAAAGATGAAGGGCAGCAGCTGCTAAAGAGCAACACTGGTAGAACTCGCACTACTTCAAAAGTCCATGTGCAAATCTGTTAGCCTCTCAGACGCTCTCATTAAGCCACAAGAAAAACACAAACGTTTGCTTATCAATATTGAAGCATGCAGTTTGTCTCTTTTTTTGTTGTTGAAAATAATTATAACAAAAATTGTGTTTCCCGAGCCCTGAACAAAAGAAATCCAAGTGCTGATAAAAGTATTAATTGTGTCCTAACAAACCCAGCACCACTTGGCATACAAACACTTTTAGAAAATGCACATATATTCATATATCCATATTTCAAATATATTTGCAACTGTATATAATTTGAATGCATGAAGTTCAGTAAAGAATATATGAGGATTATATGCAACTGTCCACATTTTCAAATCCAAATCCAGAGGTCATTATTTTTCCAAAGCCCCGTCCCAGACACTGGAAATGTCTATTGTCCTAACATTCGGGTCATCGTCTTCATTTTAATTAGTCCATTATTCTAAAATGAAACATCTCTGAGTCATCTTGACCACATAAAAATCTTCTTTTCTCTTATTTCACCCTGAACTCTTCTACAGCAGGTTTGTTAATATGTCTGTTACTGGATTCTAAGGCATGCGTTTCTGAATGACTTATTTCTTTTATTTACTTTATATTTTACTATTTTTGCATTCTGGAGGTCACGGTGTAATTATCATGTGATATTAAGTTAGGATTTGCATTTCTTTCCCTCTCTCTCTCATTTTTGGGCCTTTGTCCATGCTTTGGCTTTCACGGTTGATTTTCTTCCATCAGGTCCTCCATCACTGGCTCACTGTAAAAAGAAGAAGAAGAAGGACACAAGCGCAGCATCAGGGAAAGTCCGGATAGACAAAAGGGCTGCTTCATTATTGTGACGGCATGGTTCAGTTCAGCTGTCCAAGACTGAGTAGTCGCCGGGCTCCTTCGCTGCAGTGCTAAATCAATCCACTCACACGAATGTGCTGAGTTTGCACACGTATCTAATGATTTTGTGCTGGTGTCATGTATCATCCTGTAATTGTAATGCAGTAGAGTTTATTTTCTTGCTGAACACAATCCCTGCGTGTTTTTTTGAATGAGAACATGCATACACACCACACACATTTTTCACGTTTGTCTCTTTGTGGATTCTTAAAGTGCTCATGACAGGAAATGTAAATTTTTAAACATAATATATAATCGAGAAATCCGACCCCAATGAAATATTTAAAAGTTACAAACACGCATTGCATAATCCTACTGAGAACCAAGAACCGTTCTTCTGACTAGTATTTTAGCGGACTAGCATTTATCACACTGAAAGACAACGAAGCTCGGCTTGTTGACAGGATTGACAGCAGCTTTAACCGGTGACTTTATCGACACGTTTATGTTTTACACTGAGAAAAGTGCTCAAAATGCCTTTGTGTTGTGTTGCAGGATTTTAGTCAAACACCCACAAGGACTATTATTTAGGTTTCCTAAAGATCTGGAATTTCATTCGAACTGGGTGAAACCTTTGATTCCGTTCCCATGATAAACGCGCCTTGCTGCCGGCAGCTGTGCCTGCAGTTTTCCGCAGGGCTAAATATTGAATATATCGAATATTCTGACCGGCTGTCAGTGACAGCCTCCATCATAGTATATTATTAGAGTTTCCAGCCTGTAGAACCTGAGAAATTGGCCAAATTTACCACAAGAATCTACCGGATACGAAAAACAGGGTGAACCGGAGACGGTTGATTTGCTGTGACGATGCGTCACGGGACAAGCCCAAAGCATAGTAGTAGTGGTAGTAGTAGCAGCAGTAGCAGTAGTACTATGACAAGAGGCTGAGCCGTTTTCCTGGTGACGTCACAGAATGGCGTCGTAGTTTTGAAGCCGCTGGCGATACAAACCGTTTAAAAACGTTATATTATCTCGTAAAGAAGTGTTCTATTCATAAATGTACACAAACACATACTTTGACAAGCTGCATTACGTCATGGTAAATTTACATCTAGTTTGCTTCGTGTTAATAGCTCTTTAAACATATAAACATTAAATACATTTCGTACTCAGGACACTGCATCCTTTACCAAATTCACGAGTTCTCGTTACAAGCATTAAAGCAGGTTTTTGTGAGATTGTTGGCCAGCAGCTTTACATGTATTTATTTTTCAGTTTACAACATTGCACTTTGAAATTTGTCCTCATTGTACCTGAAATGGAGACGCAGACGATGATGACGATGCCCAGGACAATGGAGACGATACTGAGCAGTCGAGCCAGTCGGCCAAGCCTCCTCGCCCCATCAATGTCCCCCACCTGCAGATTGTTTCTGGACTGCAGACACAGAGGAGCACAGGCTATTATCAGAAGGACAATCTTATGAAACAGGAAAATGAAAAAGAGTGAAAATGAAATGACACAGAAATAAGACAGTATCTTTTGTCTTCTCATTGTGAATTGACTTTTGGTCAAAACAAAAACACTAGAGTATATATATTATTAATTTTATGAAATGCAAAATTTCACACTGTGCAATTGTTAACATTTAAGGATGAAAATAATATTACTTATTGTAAATTTTAAATGCTAAAATATGGCTCTTTTTTTTGATAAATGTCTTTAATTCCCCTAAACTTCGAACATTGAAAAGTAACCTAAAATTGTTGGTTACTTTATTAATCTAATATTAATAAATATTAGATTGAAAAAATATTCTTTGTATCATTTTTCTTAAGCGGAATACCTGAGAATGGGTCCCACAGACCCGAATACCTTATAAGGGTTAAAAAAGATTAAAGAATGAAACAAAAAGAGCAAGAAACAGCCATATTGATAAAAGTATTACCTTTTTAGTGGCAATAATAAATATATACTATAAAACCCTTCTAGCTATATCATTTTTATCTTTTAGCTTCAATATATGAATGTAAAAAAAAACTTTACATTTCTGGAAATCAGCAGTAACCATAGTGATGCAGAGTTATACAACAAAGGAACACAAGGGTGCTCCTTTGTTGTATAACTCTGCATCACTCTGAGAGTAACACTTTTATCATTTATCAACTAACATTTATTTCAGTGATACCACAAGACAGGAATGTTGCCTTGTCTGCCGGGCGCTGTCCAGCACAGGAGGTAAAATGCCAGCAATAATTGATTTGAGAATGCTGAAATTGTTTTCAGAATGACAAACTGGGATTGGTGGAATGATGCCACGTTGCAAATAGGATTGAGTTGGTGCAGCAGTGTGAAGGGATTGTAGATCAACCTAATTCTGTTTGTATATTGCTTTATGTACGCTGCAGATATGTAGACAGGAGCATGTGTGTGTGTGTGCGTGTTGGTGAAAGCCTAAACAGATGGATCCATTCTTTTACATTTGAGAGTTCAGACATAGCAAATCTCACAATTGATAACAATCATTAATTATCATAGCTGAAGCGGAGGCGAGGGTATTGCAATTGGGTTCGTTTGTCTGTTTGTTTGTCTGTCTGTCCGCGCGCATAACTCAAAAACTAGTAACCCAAATTACTTGAAATTTTTACACAAGCAAGGATCTGGCGTTGAATGGCGTTGATCCGGATCTGGATCCAGATTCTAGAATTATTTTTATTAGAGGGACACGAATGGCATGATGGGAGGATTCTTTAACAGTGCGAGATAGGGCACTTGGAGGCGAGGGTCTGCAATCTCTGATTGATCAGCTTGTTGTATTTTATTTTATTTTTAAAATGCTTCTGCACATTTTCATGGCAAAACACTGCCTCAGACACTAGATAGACATTTAAATGTGTCTTGACATCTCATCATTGGTTTTACAGTAAAAATAAGGTTACAATTACAAGAACTTTAACTGTTTGACAAAATAAACTATTTAAAAATATAACTTCATGGGAAAAGCATTTTCTCATTTTTTGTAACCACTTATCCTGCGTAGGGCTGGAGCCTATAACAGCTAGCTTTGGACCTGCTTGCTGTGAGGCAACAGCTCTGCCCACCTTCAGATTCAAGATACTTTATTATCATTATAACGTGTGAAGGCCCACGGCTTAAGGCAAACCCACAATCTCTCTTAAAGCAACAATATATATACACACAGATGAATCAGTGATTAATGTCCTTGCTTAGTACCAGCTGGTGTGAGCCAGAATCCCTTGATGTCAGAAAGGTTTCACCAGTTTGTGTTACTGTGTTTCGAGTTAAATTCTTCAACACCTGTGATTGAATTTGATTGATGTTTTGCTTTCTTTGTCAGCATGTTAAGGTGGTGAACACTGCCAATATTATATGGAAGTTAAATATGAATGTGAAAAATTACCTCGTCTTCTAGATCTAATCCGGCCCGGATTGGACTCCGTTATGAACTCATTTTAGGAACTGTCCACGGTGCTGAACACACACTGAAGACAAGGCGAAGGGAGACATTCAATGAGATAAATAGTTTGATTAGACTGGACATTATTTGGAATCCATCTGGAATATTACTTATAGCCCGATCATACTGTGATTTGTGGGAGATCGAATGGGAATCTCATCCTGTGCTGACTTTTTATTTCCCTTATCCTGCAGTGGTAAGGAATCCTGACAGATAAAACCAACGGTGTGTGTGTGTGTGTTTATATCTTCTTGCCTTCTTGCCTTTGTCAGTGCTGAGGATGCACAGTTGGGGTTACTTTAGTTTGAGATATAATTATACTGCAGAGAGAGATAGAGAGGGATGGATGGATAGATAGAGAGAGCTCCATCCTTCCTCTATGAGTGACTTCCCCTCATGCCAAAGAGAATAACTTGTGTAGTCAGGTCCCATAATGCACTTCGGGCTTGTGGGCACTACAACCTGAATCAGAATATCTCCACCACTCAGCTCTAACCTAGCAGCACACATCATTGTTGGTACACGTCCCATCATTAGAGGTCAACCTCCACTCAGGCCCAGCACTCCCTTTTAACTTTCCGTAAAAAAACACGGCCACCACACTTGGCAGACCAATCATGACGCTACACGTCACGTCTGCTCAACACGTGCATGCGTGCATTTTCATGGTAAAACATTGCCTCAGACAAGCCTAACTACTGGTGCTTTGATTAGCGTAGCATACAAATGCAAGAAACTGTGAAAATGGTGAAATGCTGTCGCTTGTGTCACAGCGATGACCAGTATCCTGGACGATTGGAAAGAGGTGTACCCTAAATAACTAAGAGAAATGTCTGCGTTGGATCAAACTTTGTGCAATGCAGTTTCTCTTCTGTCATCCAGCAGAACTCGAATTTCCTCAGAGCATCCGGACGCAATGGCAGAACCAGAGAGGAAGCGGAAAAGGACACTGCCAAATGTAATGTGTGCAATGAAGTGATCCGCCATTGTGGTAACACAAAAAACCTGTTATGGTATGGTATAGACTTTATTGTCATTGTCAGCGCAGTACAAGTAAAGTACAACAACGAAATGACATTGGATGAGTGAGCATCGGGCTGCAGCGAACGCTGTCGCGCTGCCGTTGCTCCCATTACACAAGAACATAAAAGCAGCTCACCCTCGAGCGAGCTCCGAGCTGCAAGTCAAGTTGAGTGTTTTACAGGCAAAAAAAAAAAATCGAGAGTATCCAGGTAATCTGTACCCGAAGAAAGGATTTTCTCTAATGCGGGACAGTTAGTAACTCAGAGAATAAGTGCATTAAAAGGGAAGAATATAAACATGTTACTGTTCCAGGACAAAAACATGTCAATAAGAGAGCCAAAAGGGCACCTCAAGGGATTCTTCCTTGGAGGGCTTTGTGAGCCAAAGGTTAAGAATGAGAGCCACTTGTAGTTTACATTTGATTTGCACTTTATTTTTTCTCGATATTGTGCAATGGAAGGTATTTACTGTTGTGATGTTGACATTGTTATATTTATTTTTTAGTTACAATCCTGCATTTTTTTTCTATTGTCATTAGTTAATAAAAAAATATTTTATTGCCTAAAGTCTGTGCTGTACTCGCTATAAAAAGATCTGAGTTATTATTCTGTGTAGTTGCATTCATGAAATTATGGTACTGTACATTTTATCTGGAATAAATGGAGTAATTTACGAATAATGCCACCAAAAACTTTGTCTATGAAATAATAAAACGGGAGTTGCGGGAACCTAACCCAGCTGATTATGGGCGAGAGGCGGGGTACACCCCGGACTCGTCGCCAGTGAATCGTGGGGCTGCACAGCAACAGACAACCATTCACACACACACACACACACACACTCTTATACTACGGACAATTTGGAGTAATCAGTTCACCTAAATTACATGTTTTTGGAGGTTGCAGGAAACTGGAGAACCCAGAGAAAGCCCACGCAGGCATTGGAAGAACATACAAAATCCACACAGATAATAATCAAACCAAAACCTTCTTGCTGTGAGAGAAATCCGTCAGGACATGCCTGCCAGCACTTCAAAATTGTCTGTCCAAAAATACAGAAAGGAATATTTCTTTAAATAAATGGCAAAATCCTTCATATAATGAAAAAAAATAAACAAAGAAATAAAGCTGGGCTTCTCTGTCATCAATCTTCTTCAATACACCTACCCTTTTTCATGGTGCAAGGGCTGCAAAGGTGTGTGTGTGTGTGTGTGTAGTTAGTGGGAGGCACCCCTCGTGTGACTGATAAATGTCTGCATTGATCCACATTGAGAGTATGCCTGGTTATATTTGTTTTCTGAATGGGAACTTCTACCCTTTGAAGTGTTCATTGGGTTAAGAATGTGTACACACACACACACACACACTTTTGGTCTAATGAAGGGGCAGCAGCAGCATCCTAGTGCAGAGAAAAAGTGAACAAAAAGGAGTCTGTCTATTCTATTCTAATTCTATACTTGCATGTAAACCCTTATTCCAAATAAAATACTATATTTTGTTTGCGTGATTTGAATTTTTATTGTCCCTCAATATATTTTCCTTGTTATGGCTAAAAAAAACCCATTAGAAACCTTAATTGAAATGTTTGTTCAACTCTAAAATTAAATGATTTATAATTTAGCCGTTTAAGTATTTTTAACTCGTAAAACAGAGACAGCCATGGTGCTGGGTGGTCTTTCTCTGTCTGCTGGTTTATGCCTTGTGTCTGTTGGGTGTAAGAAGCGTCTTAACATCTAGAGGCCGCAAAAAAAACTGCTTTCAGACTTGGTCTTGTTACACTCCATTAAAATTTCAAACCACTCAATGTGGTCAGATGATCAAATCCATCGGCCCATTACAGCAAAGCTCTCCTCAAAGATTTACAATGCATTCTAGCTGCTGCAGCTCATACATTTTAATTGTATTTATATCTCAGTTGGCTTGTGAACTGGAAACACAGTAAAAATGAGCTTACTCAGTGTTAGTACCACAAAAACACAAGTAGTTAACTTATTTCTATTTCCTTATCTAAATAAAATTTGAATGCCTCATGGTAGCACAGGTAGTGCGGTTAGCAGGAGCTAACGTAGCATTGCCAGTTTCTCCCTTGTGGTCTCAAGCCCGGATAAATGCAGAGAGTTGCGTCAGGAATGGCATCTGGCGCTCCACAGGTTGGAGGTGAGTTAGAGGAGGAGAAGGAGAAGTGACAAAGATTACCATGGGTGAAGTTAGAAAGGCAATGAAGAGGATGAAGAACGGGAAGGCAGTCAGGCCGGACGACATACCTTTGGAGGTATAGAAGTGTCTAGGAGAGTTTAGAGTTTATAATGGGGTTGTTTAATCCTAGAGGGGAAGACGATTGCAGAGGAATGGAGGAGAAGTGTTCTGCTGCCCATTCTCAAGAAGAAGGGTTATGGAAACTGTAGGGGGATAAAGCTAAACATGCGATGAAGTTATGGGAAAAGGTTGTTGAGGCTCGACTCAGGACAGAAGAAAGTATTTGTGAGCAGCAGACATAGATGGTTTGGACATGTCCAAAGAAGAGACAGGGACTATATCGGTAGAAGGATGCTGAGGATGGAACTGCCAGGGAACAGGGCTAGAGGACGACCCAGGAGAAGAGACATGGACGTAGTGAGGGAGGACATGAGAGTGGCTGGTGTTGGGGAGGACGATGCAAAGGACAGGGCTAGAGGACGACCCAGGAGACGATACATGGACGTGGTGAGGGAGGACATGAGAGTGGCTGGTGTTAGGGAGGACGATGCAAAGGACAGGGTGAAGTGGAGAACTGTCACAACAGCGGTCTAATC
The DNA here is from genome assembly GCF_040956055.1 of Brachionichthys hirsutus. Lineage (NCBI taxonomy): Eukaryota > Metazoa > Chordata > Actinopteri > Lophiiformes > Brachionichthyidae > Brachionichthys > Brachionichthys hirsutus. Next base: position 12,404,279 of record NC_090907.1, read on the forward strand.
CAGGCATGGGCAAACCCAGGCCCGGGGGCCATATGCGGCCCGTTGGTCTTTTTAATCCGGCCCGCCAAATTTGTACAAATGATATCATTAAATAAAATTGTTATATAATTAAACCTCATTCATTTGACCTTTTCCCTGTAATGCTACCTGTAAAAGGCCAAATCCTTTAATGCAATAGCTTTCATGTGTCATTTATATTAGCTCACACAAATACTCCATCCATCTGTTCTTGGTCCAGCCTTCCTGTCAAATTTTAGAACCGATTGTGGCCCGCGAGTCAAAAAGTTTGCCCACCCCTGGTCTAATCTGACTCCCAAAAATCTATGTTGCTAACATTACATCTTCTGTTCTTCCATCTCCATCTCCTCATCTGTTGAACCCGCCTGCCTGTGTACTGCCCCTGCCTGTTTTGTGGTTTCTGCCTGTGTGCCCGCCCCATTGGTTGATCTGGTTTCTGAACTCTGCATGTTTTTTGGATCTTCTCTTTGCCTGCCCCCTCTGATCTGTCTGCTGTTTTGGACTGACTACCTGGTGTTTGATAAATAAAAAGATGTTTCTGGATTCCTCTTCCCCTGTCGTGCTTTTGGGTCCTCCATGCCTGTGCCCTGACAAGAACATTTATTTGCGACCCCTCACGGACAAGCCGAAAGTACAGTAGTAGCAGAAGTTTATCTAAATAAAATCCAACCGCAAATTCTTACTACCGATTGTCTTTAACAACGTACTCATTTAACAATGACTCAGCGTTACAACAGGCTTTTGTCCTCTGTAGTGGACAAAATGTCCACTATGGAGGACGCAAGTCAACGGGCTGGGTCTCAGGTTAATGCTGCACTGTTTGAACACAATTTTTTCTTTTTAATTTATGTATTTATATTTAATTTATGCAGTTAGAGAACAAAAAACAAAAATATTCCCTTTGAGAACTCCTGATCTTTCACTCTTTTCCCTCAATTAAATTGATTACTTCCCTGTTTCAATCATCAATCGGTAGCAGGTGTTAGATATATTTCTATCTGACTCAGTGACTCAAAAACTTGATTCACTTTAGTGAGTGACTCATTTAAACTCGATTCAGTAAAAAAGAATCGAGTTTACCATAACTAGTTGATGTGGCCTTGTCTCGACTACAACACTACTTTAGCGACTAGGAATCGCTGTATGGCGAGTGGAATGCACTGGCTGAGTGAGTACCTACAAAAGTATAGCTTTTCACAGAAAATAAAATACTGGACAAATTCAAAACTTTAAGTTATGATGATCCAGTTGAAAAGTTACTCCAGTTGAGCGGGTCCTGAATGTCAGAGACACAGTTAGCAATTGATTTACCAATTGGATTCTGTCTGACCCAAATTGGCTGACAGAGAAAAAACCAGCAGCATGATCCCTTGAACCCAGACAAGAGTAAACCGGTGTAGGGACTTTCCATTAGATGGAATTCCACAAGATAATTGAATGCCGACAGAACAATAGGATTGCACATTTAGTTAAATTGATCACATGAAGTCACATAAGAAAACACTGATCCACAGAGGTTTAAGGTAGGCTGATAGATGTCCCTCCCCCAATGGAGGCACATATGCTATGGTGTTATAAGAGAACACATGAAGAATTTCCTTTGTTCAGACCTGGGACAGACACGAGGAACATGGCCGAACCTCAGCGCTGATCCTCACCAACTTGCTCCTGAATCGTTTTTATTAAATGTCTAAACCCCGATCAGGATGAGCGGCTGAAAATGGGATGATTATGTCTTATTTCGCCTTCAAGAAAATGAATAAATGGAGAGTGAAATAGCACAGAGCTATATTGTACGGAATTTTGTTAAATCAGTCTTTTTTTGGTGACTTAAGATTTCCGTATTACTGGATAGAATGCAGCCAATAACAGAGTTTTGTTACCTATTTCTGTTGCGTTTGCCATTATTTACTTATGCGTTCTACTCATTACAAGTTTATTAAAAGGAAAACATGGCAAAAATATGTGTTTGATTGGGGAACTATTTCAGTCAATATTAAACTCAACGCACCTGACAGGAGGATTTGAAGCTGACGTTTGAGGCTCCTCTCATTAAAGACCTCTTCAGTAAATGGCTGATGAGACCCATCCCCCAATCCTCATAAAGAGGCAGCGCTCCAGCACTATCCTATCCATCACATGAGAATTATAGCTTTCAATATATTCTATTTCATCAGTAAAAATAATAAAACCATCAACTTGCGCAGGTTTAACATTGTAATTGCACATCTATTTTCTGTATGATATGATGATAGATATTTCTCTAACAGGCATTACATGAAATGTAAACCATGAAAACCAGAATGAAGAGATCTTCCACTCTGTCGGCAGAAGCCTGCTAATAAGATTTAATTTACCTACACACACACACACACACACACACACACACACACTCACATAGACGCGCATGCACAGTTTATTAATCCAGTGCGGCATTTCAAGCCCATATTTCACAAGCAAACCTGCTGAGTGTGCAATGCTGCCCCTGCAGTTTGGGCTTTCCCATTACTGGGATAAGCAGGTCTGTGCAGGAGAAGCCCTGCCTCTTCATCCCCGTAATTGACTGCACAAAGGCTGTGCTTGCCAACCACTAGCCTTTCCCAAAGAACATCTGCCAGAGAGCTGTTGTCTCTTCCTCCTCCTCACTCCTAGCATTGTCAGCTAATAATAACAATAACAGCAGCACTGAAAAGGTTATGGCACTTAAAAAAAAAAAGAATTCAGTGTGAGCACACAAATATAATATAAAAATCAACATAAGAAAAGCACCATACACACACACACTGTAAATTAATTAATCACTTTAATGTATTTTCTGTATTGTATTTATTTCTGTAGTTTTCTTAAGCTGGTAAAATGGCTATTCAGTACTGTAGGAGCAGAACAGGAAAACTAATACTAATAGTTCAATATTCAATAGTATATTTTTTAACTTTAAACATGGGCTTTCTCCTGAAATGTTTTCTTGTGCAATGAAGAAATATGTCAACCAATATCGCTTTTATCGACACACACACACTCTGTAGTCCGGGATGCTGCCTGCCATGCTGCTGCTAGGTCCCGGGTCCTTACTGTCACTGGCCTCAGGGACCAGGCCAGACCCATCTCTTTTACTGCCTTTCTCTCGGGCATGTTTTCTTATCGCTCATTGCTTCGCTCCTCTCTCCTCTTCTTCTTTTTCTTTTTACAGGAGCCGCTCGCCATCTAAAATCTCGCCTAGGGCGCCACGTTGGGTAGAGCCGGTTCTGCTGATCTGCTCCAAATTTCATGAATGGTGTGGGGCATTTGGTGTTAAATTAGGCACCTGCTGCTTTTCAAATGAGGAGTCAAGTAATTTCTGGACAAGCAACAAAAATACCGTAGTTAAATAGACAATAAATAAATTTAAGTGTTGGAGACCTTTGTATGGGGGAGGGGATTCTCTGTGGATGACACACTCATGGCCCAACATGAAAACCTTTCCTCTATTTATAACATTAGTTGTATATCCATGTACGCAAGGGGCCAGGTTTAAAATAACTCTCAAAATAAAAGGCTTGGTCACGTTTGACTAATTATTGTAAGGAATCTGACATTACAATTTTTTTAGAGAAATAGATAAGTCTCCCAAATGATCACCGTCCCATTAAACCGATCAGCCCCTACAAAAGGAAAAAAAAGATCTGCAATAATGCCACTGCTGGGGCACCATGAGCATCGCGGTGGAGGAGGAAGAATTCTCGAATGGCCCATGATGAGTCCCAGCTCAGACCCCGCTGAAAAGCTGTGGGGTTGTTTGAAAGAGCGGCTACGGCGGCGTGAACCTGCAGCATCGAACGGGACGACAGCCAGAAGTGGTCGCAATCAAAGCTAATAGGAATGAAGTGATTACTGGAAGTGTAAAATGTTGTTTACGTCACCTGTGCCAGCTATAAATTTCCGACACCTATATTCGAGTCCTGTTTGTGTGAAGTCGTGAGCACAATAACTAATGCGCCCTGCAAATGTTCCTCTGGCGTCCGTTCTGCTCCGACATCCCTGTGGTATCTATTTCAATTCCTCTCTAATCCGGTGATAGGAATTACTTCATTTCTCTCTCACACTCTCGTCTGCCCTTGTACTGAATATTTGCAAGGCTCATATCCCCTTTCAATGCAGCTAGGAAAGAGAGAGGATATTGATGGCTGCCACGGAGTTGGCTAACTGCTGCAATCTGCCCTCTGCAGCAAAACTCAATTGACTTCTGTGGCCTTCTATTGAGTTAGTGGCCAGCTCCAGTTTCTACCTCCTTCACATTATTCTGTCCTGTCAAAGCCCCCCCCCCCCCCTCTCTCTCTCCCTCTCCCTCTCTCTCTCTCTCTCACACACACACTCTCTACGTGCCATTAGGCAACGTACTTGTGGATGTCAGTGAGTTCATGATGATGGCTTGGGGAAGTAAAGGCTGTCTCATGGATACTGCCTGATATTCCCTTTGGTGCGTAGTACCCACAGGAGTGATATTACAGAACTAATGGCTTTACTGCATTGCCCTTGTCTTACTTCTCTGTAGGGCTGGCAGCTGTACAGCATCAGAAGTAAAGTGAAAAACTACAAATGGCCACGCCACCATCAATTAAGCCGCTTCAGCCAATTGGATTTCAAATCACATCAGTTGCTGCAGATTTCCCTAAAAGGCTCCTGGTAGAATCCTCTACAGCAGATTGGCTTCTCTGAAAATTGCAGACTGTAAGTTTAGATTTATGAACTAAATCCATAAAACAAAAATAAATATTCTAGATATACAGACAGAGTGAGTCCCACTCTGTAAAACTTTCCACTTAAAATTTATGGAAATTAATTTTGGATTTTTTTCAAATAATTAAATACATTTTCTGGTATTACTGAAGTTCAATACGGAAATTATTTCACAGTGGAATTGGGCCTACAGTTTCAACGGCTCCACAGACATTTTGTTTCTGTCACTAGTGGTAATAATAATAATAATGCGTTGGTTTTATATAGCGCTTTTCTGGGCACCCAAAGAGCGGAGTCAGTGAGGTCAATATGTTTTTGTTTTTTTGTTTTTGCAATTGGAGACTGCCAGGATGACGATCAGGAAGAAGAGGTTTTTTCATGGCGTTTACTGCTGGATGAGAAGAGACCTACATCACAATATGCTCCTGCACATGATGATGACAAATATCTTATTGATCGCCAGACTGGAATTTTCATTTTTTTTTTATTTTTTTTTTTCATTTTCTAACCGCTTATTCCGTTATCGGGTCGCGGGCCAAGCTGGAGCCAATCCCAGCAGTCAATGGGCGAGAGGCAGGGGACACCCCGGACAAGCCGCCAGTTCATCGCAGGGCAACACAGAGACATACAACCAGCCACACACACTCACACCTATGGGCAATGTAGTGTCACCAATCAGCCTAGGCTGCATGTTTTTGGAGGTGGGAGGAAGCAACAGTGCTTACCACTGCGCCACCGAGCCGCCCCTCCAGACTGGAATTCAGATCTGTAATTACCTACCTGAAGTAAATACTGAGCTATTTCCATTTGCAGTTCCCATCCCATAAAACCCTGGCATGTTTTCTTTCACATATTGACTTGGTCGATTTCCAAGCTCGGGTTTTTCCACAGCTGACGCTGCTTTGCTGAAGGAGAGTAACGATGTGAAGATGGAAGAACAAAGTGACATAATGAAGCGCAGCACATTTAGAACTGAGTATTAGTATTATAATCTCATATCAGCACTTCCTGCATCCTGAAACATTGAATAGAGGATTAGTGTCAGCGCCTGAAAACCAGAACAAGCAGCAGCTGAGTGGCAGCAGGAAGCTGAGACCATTTGAAGCCTCAGCACTGGGAGAGCTGATGCTGCATTGAGCTCCAGGTGAGTGCGTGTGTGTGTGTGTGTGTGTGTGTGTGTGTGTACTCGTACTTGTGATGGATCAATTTCCCTTCTCAAACTGATGACTGGTCCTCTTATTATTGTTCTTCATTGACATCAATGTCTCCTTTCTCACGTCAGCTGTCTTAAGTGTAATTTCTGAATTGTGGTATTTTCTTTTATATATATATATATATACTATATATTATATATATATGTTCACACTATTGTGCTGCTAGAGTTTTTAGCAGTTTCTTGTGCAGTGACACTCACCATGATTGAATACACCAGTGCGACGATGCTGACAGGCCAGACAGGGCAGAAGCAGGACATGATGACGAGGAAGAGGTAATCCTTGGGCTTCGGGGTCTCCTGGACGGTAGCGTTCCCAGTAGAGGAGCGGCTCAGACTGGCCTTGGAGGGTGAGAGGGACGCGGAGGCGGCCAGCTGCCCGGCGGACCCCGGGCCCAGAGCGACACTGTGGCCGTTCTGATTGGCCTCCAGGGCTTTGTCGCTGCCCATGTTGACCGTGAAGGAGGTGGACGTCTTCATCCCATTCCCCCCAGGCTCAGCGGTCAATGTCAGGAGTTTCTCCGTCTCAAGGAAATCTGCAGGCGGCGCGCTGCATCGATCCTCGCCCAAGTCGGATTTAAGAAAGTCAACGTCCGTGTTGATAGCCATGTTCAAGTCTCAACTTAAATGAGATCAGAATATTATCTATTGATTGCAACTGATTGTAAACGCATTAACAACTGAGGGATACCGTCATCCCAGCGGAATCCACAATCTGTCAAGCTGGAATAAAATGTTATTAGACAATTAATGTTGATCAATTAGCATTAATTAAATAATAGCCAGCTGAGGAGTGGAGACTGTATAAAAATAGATTTCTGAACGTTACTCAGAGAGAGATTTCAGCAGTGTAGGTGTCATTCATCTTGATCCACAGCTGCCGGTGTGTCTCAGAAAGCCTCTCCTACACATCCGGTTAGAAGTCCTCCTGTGTTCCGTCTCCATGCAGACACTCCACTTTCTTTAAAGTCTTTGAATTCAAAGAAAATGTGCTAAAATGCTTTGTAAAAGAAAGAAGGATGAAGATGAAAGCGCTTCTTTCAGACCAGCTCCCAGAGTGATCCCTTTCTCCTCCCCTCATCCGCTGACTGGACTCCACGCGCCGGAGGAGAGGACTCAGCTTAGGACCAGCGTCAAGGCGCTTGCAATGAAACACGACACTTCCGCTGTCGAATTACAAAATAAAAGCTGTATTTTTCAACAATTCCCTGGTGAATATCGAGTAAATAAAACAAAATGCTATATATTTAATTAAATTTGTATTTTGGAATCATAACATAATTATTAAAGCGTATCTCAGAGGCTTTTTTGTGGATATGCTGTCACAGCAAAAAATACGTTTTTAACAGTTTAAATTATGGGAGCTTTTATTTATTTAATTATACGATGTAATATTATTATTATTTTTATTATTATTATTATTATTATCTGCATATATCCAGCGTCACACATGTTTCTCTCACCGCTCTTTGTCCGTGAGTCAGTTTTATTAATGAACATTGTGGGTGTGTCTTCGATATTTACATAAAGAAACTCCCCTTCTCCCCAGACAAGGGAATTCCTCTAGAACAGCGGATCACATGGTCTCACCATATTTAAAAGACAAAGACACTTGTAACAATGAAAATAAAATGGATTTCTCTCACAATTATTACAGTAAGTTTCGAGATTCCGAGTCAGCTCGCTTCCAGATGCGACGCTGGAAGGCCAAGCGCTGCAACTGCTCCAAGCACGCTTCACACGTTCAGTGATTTTCACTGTATTTGTGAAAATTCTTTATAAGTGATGGACCCAAAGAAAGGATTCTATTCTATTCATATTTATTTTTGATATTTATTATTTTATATGGTAATTTTTGAAATCTGATTTTAAGACGTTTTATTTTTGAAAACAGGATAAGCACACATCCGGTAAAAATCCGACTCTCTCAGTGTTTTGACGCATCTCATCTTGGAGCAGGGCAGTGTTCCTCCCTTTCCTCTCCTCTCCTCTGTGATCTGCTCCTATGGATTTTCTTCATCATTCGCCTGCTGCATCCTTTGGCACTGAGGTGCGCAGCCACAGCGGTGAGCCAAGATCCCCTGAATGAATTCAGATTTTATCTCACTTGCACGACCAGAAGGACAAAGACGTTCTAGTCAGCGACTCTGAGACAGACAACTAGAAACCTAGCGATGATTTACTTTTACAAGTCCTCAGACTTGTCAGGAAAATGAAAATGGATCATTCTAATTTTAAAATCAATCAATTTAAACAATTCCATGAAATAGTAAGAAATGAAACAAGAACGATATAAAGAAGAAAAGCTTTTAATTGAACTTAAATTAAATGTGGAAACTTTTATTTTTCTTTATCCCAGCGTGGCCACGATTCTCCGTCCTCCAGTCACTCTTGGTCAAAACATGCCCTTGTACTTTATCTTGTCCTCCTGGTTCTTCTCTTCGATTCGCATGTTTAGCACGGCTAGGTCTTTCTTGACAGCCTTCTTCATGTCGGGGTTCAGGTCCAGCACGCGGCTGAAGTCCTGCCGAGCCTCTGCCTCGTTCCACACTTCCACGTGGGCCTTGGCTCTCAGGTGGAAGGCTTTTACTACACCTGGATTGTTAGAATAGAATGATGTGCTGGTCGCAGGGCAGCCATTAACATGAAAGACGTGAGTCTCTACGAACACATACTAATATGGAGTATGAACCGTGTCCAACAGGTAACTTCTCACCTCAACACAAACAACATAAACATCCTGCCCATTTATTTCTGTGCCATACCTGGGTGCTGGTTGATGATGTCACTGGTGTGTTCAATGACCTCGTAGTACTCTCCCATGCGCAGGAGACACTGGCAGTAGTTGAGCGTCAAGGTGTTGGCCATCTTCTCCAGCTTCATCCACGGGACCTCCCACGCCTTCTCCTGGGGGGGGGGGGGGGGGGGGGGGGGGGCAGATGCACATCTTTACCTGCTGTTACGTAGCAGCGCGTACGCTTCTGCTTTCATCACCTTCGTCTGGACATTCTTGATGCAGATGATGGCCTCCTTGTACTTTTGGGTGGCGTTGTCGTACTGTCCTTGTTTGTAGAGCTTGTTGCCCTGACCGTGTAGGACGGGAACAGCCTTCAGCCTCTCCTCATCGCTCATAGCCCACGTCTCCCTGTTGTACTCGCTGGGCTGCTGCACCTGACGACCACACAGCAACGTTGGGGGGGGGGCTTGTTTATCAGGCTTCCACCAGTTATAGACTCAAAATACAACAAAGTTTTGCTGTGGATGTGTCCTGAGGTGTAATTTTTGTGCTGATTTCACACACAGCGGTCATCTGAGTTCTTCCTCACCCTGAGCAGCTCCAGACCAAAGTAGAGCGGTTAGGTTCCTTCATCAGCTCATTCAGATCGTCGTAGCCAAGGCTATGGTAGGCAAACATGTTGGCCATGCCACATGTGTGTATCTGCCAGTCGACAGGGTCTTTGCCCTCTGCAATGCGCCTCATGCTCTTGGACACGAGTGGGTAGACGCCCGTGTGCTGGAGAGGAAGAGCAAGAGTTGAAAGAGAACGAGGCTCTTCCTCAGTGACGACTAAAGGAGGCTGCGGCTTGGAAATGTTTCGTCTATTAAGACAGAATCATGAATGAGTTTGAAGCCTGTCTGTCAGGTGAGTGAGAATTTCACATCCGTCATGTTCAAATGTTTAAAAGTGTTGCGTGCAGAATATCGCCGGACTCTCATTGGTCATTGATGCTCTTTAAGAACTAAACCTCTTGGCAGAAATGTGGAGCTGGAAAAGCCAAAAAGGAAAGTAGGACATGTTGTTGTTATATCCTGATGCTTGTTTGGATCTAATCAAAAAGACAATTCTGGCAGGTTTACCTGACACATGCCTCATATATCTGACCGACTACGTCAAGCGTGAAGTAGACTCGGGCAAATACTGCGGCATGGTCATGCTGGACCTCCAGAAGGCCTTTGACACCGTTAACCATTCAATCCTATTGAATAAACTAGGGGCGATTGGTTTTGATAGCACATCAACAAACTGGATTAAATCGTACCTTGAGGGACGAGAACAAATGGTAGACATAAACGGAACCTTGTCCTCGTCCCTCCCGGTGAGCTGTGGGGTTCCTCAAGGCAGCATTCTAGGGCCGTTACTGTTCCTCCTATAAATTAACGACATGAGTGCTGCCTGTAACTGCAGATTGTTCCTGTTTGCTGATGACTCGGCACTCCTGATTTCAGGAGAGGACAAAGTGCAGGTTGAGGAAGCTCTCAGCTCTGAGCTCACCAGAATCCGTACTTGGCTTACCGATAACAAACTGTCACTACATCTTGGTAAAACAGAATCTATTCTTTTTGGGTCAAGACACTCTCTAAGTGAGATAAATGTTGATGATTTCAAGGTCACAGTCGATAATACAGTAATCTCGAGCAAAGAAGAGATTACCTATTTGGGCTGTGTTCTTGACAAATACCTGTCTGATGATAGTATGGCAACTAAGATGATCAAAAAAGTCAATCAGAGAACAAGATTTTTGGGCAGAATGTCTGCTTTTGTCAACAAAAGTGCTCTCCGGACGCTTGCTGGAGCCCTCGTTTAGCCCCTCTTTGACTATGCTAGCACCTCCTGGTATTCAAACATCAAAGTGTCCCTGAAAACCAGGCTCCAAACTTCCCAAAACAAACTCATTCGGCTACTCCTCAATCTGGGGCCCATGACCCACCTTCTTCCTGGACATTTTGCTAGCCTAAAATGGCTCAGGGTAGAAGACAGGGTTAAACAACTCAAAATGGGATTGGCATTTAAAATAGTCAATGCAGCTCTGCCCTCAGTCCCCTCAATCCCTGCATACCTGAATAAACACCTCCACAGATTTAGTGACACCCACAGCCACACCACTAGGGGGAGCTCAAACAACAACCTGATTACACCCTCCTATAAATCATATTTTTATAATACTGCCCCCCAAGGGTGGAACTGTTCGACTCCTGCCCTCAAAACATGCACCTCTTTGGCCGCATTCAAAACGGCCCTAAAAATACACCTTTCAGGGGGACAGAAACGGAGATAGTCATCACGACTCTCTCCGGATCAACCCCCCCCCCCCCCCCCCCCTTTTTTTTGTCCGCCTATGTTGTACATAGTATGTGTCTTTTTAATGTATTGTTATTTTGCATCTGTGGTGTAATTTATTTTTGTTTTATTGTTATTTTGCAACAATTGAGTAATTTAATATTAGTTTTATTGGTATTGTTAAATGTCAATGATTTATGTACGAAGGACTTTCAACGGAAACAAGACCGCAAGGGCTTTTTAGAAATGCTCCTCTTAGACAGGATGTTTGACTGTACTTGTACACTAACATTCCATCTCATAAATATAGTCATCATCATCATCAACACAGACATCGTACTGTTTATACTTTGTGTGAACAAAACCCCCGGCTGGACATGAATTTGTTTTGTGTGCTAATTTTATCAAAGATTAATTACTATTTAAACTGACATGATGGACCTCCAGTCTATCACCCTCTGAGTTTAACTGGCAAACTTTGCCCTCCTCTGGATGGAAGTGACACTGCAGAACATACGTAGTGTGTGTGTCTGTGTGTGTGTGTGTGTGTGTGTATGTGTGTGTGTATGTGTGTGTGTGGGGGGGGGGGGATAAATACCCTAAACCTCATCACATCTAATCTGTGTGGAGGAGTACTGATTCAGCAGGAAACACAGATGATTAGGCTGCTGCAGATTAATGGCAGCATCTCTCTCTCTCTCTCTCTCTCTCCTTCACCCTGTCCATTGCATCGTCCTCCCCAAGGTTTATACTGACACATAAAACACATAAAACCTGTTCAAAGTAATTGTGATGTTCCATTGCATGTTATTGAGCCAATAACTTCCACATCTGTCCTGATTGTTCACACGAATCACCCAACAGAGACCGCGGTGCAAAACGGGGACTCACAATGGTGTCGCACCAGAATTCAGCCACCTCACCGATCCTCATCGAGGACAACAGCGTCTCCCAGATGTCCAGTTTAAACATGTTGCCGATCACCACCTCCATGGGTGTCCCAACAACTTTGCTGTCGTCTATCACCGTACGATCGTCGTCACACAACTGGGTTCGGAAGTGGAACGTCACCTGGGGACAAAGCAGCGACACGGACAGAAGAGCTACGCACATCGTTCCTGCTGGAATACAAAACGCGGTCTGAATAAAAGTTAGGAAAATTAAACGAATGCTGTCGCAGCTTGAAACTGGGACAACGACTCTGTCGGCTTTAGCGATGTGATTGTCACAGAGCCCGCACGGCTGTTGTCTGGACTACAGACGATTACAAGACCACAAAATTAAATTGCATGTGTGTCTGTTTTCTCAATTTGAAACTCGCTAGACAGGCAAAGATAACATTTGGCAGAAAAAGAAGAGTTCCTTCTTCAAAAAGACGTGAGTTGATCCTGTAAGCCAGGGGTCCACAAACATTTTCCTGTGGGGGCCACATAACCTTTTCCTTCTCCTTCGGGATCAGTTTGTACAGGAGAAGTGTGACGATGGCAGGGGGGCCTAAACATTTATTGTTTTCCAGACAGCCACCAAATAACCCTGTTTTCACAGAAAAAAAAAAGTCAGGAAATAAATAATAACACTATTAATAAAATAAATAATAACTAAATAACCCTTTCTGGGTTCATCACAGAAAAAAAGTCCATGGAACATTACCTTTCTGCTTGTATGTGATCATCATTAAAATTGTCCCAAACAAAAGGAAGAATGCTTTTCTTCAGAATATTAATATATTCTTCACTATCAATATTATTTTTAGGAAACAAAAGATCGATTAATGACCCCTCTTAAATGCACCCCATACCATTATTGACCCCCCCACCGGCTACTCATGTTGTATGGAAAAAGGAAAATAAGAAAAGGCGAATAAATTATTTTTATTTTTTATTTTTTGGTCTCTGGTATTGTTCAGGGGGCCGGGCCAAATGTGGAGGGCCGTAGTTTGGGGACCCCTGCTGTAAGGTGCCGCCACTCACCCATCCTATCACAATGCTTTAAAATTGCAAAAATGAAATCAACAAATCTCATGTGATTGAGGCCTTTCAAACCTTCAGGTTATTGATCGCACTCCTGCGTTTCATTAGGCCAATGACTGTTACCGAGTTCTTCTTTGCATCTTGTGCATGCTAAACGAGAGCCTCAAGGATAATTTACAAGCTTCCTCGATCTTGATCTGAATTGATTTGTCAGCTCAAATATCCTTCATTCTAACGGAGGATTGTAAAATGTAAATAACTTCGTACCTTTGTCCCAGTGATGAGTTTTGGGATGTCTCCAGTCCCTCCATGCAGGATGGTTTTCTTGATTCCCTCCAAGCCCAGCAACATCGTATCCTGTGTGCCCAACATCTTTCTTCTTCATCAGCGATTAAATGATGGTGCATAGATAGAGAGCTTCTGAGTGTGTGTTCAGCGTGGAGTTTTTGTAGTTTGAAATGACTTGGAGGTGTTGTTACTAACGGATTAAGGATAATGAGATTAGAACCTTCTTTACTTGATAATGCTTGATCATCCCTTTGTTTGGTTTTCATCAGCACTTTCTCTTAATACTATCAGAGCCCAGAAGCATCGAGAGAGGAAGTGAAACAATGAGTCGGAATAAAAGGAATGGGACGAGGATCAACCTTGAAATGGGTTTCATAGGTTTTCTCGATTGTTGTTGTTGCCTTGTTGAGCCAAAAGCATCATACTGATACTTTTGAATTACCGTACATTAAGACCAGAATGAATGAATGAGAGAGAGAGAGGGGGGGGGGGGGGGGGGGGGTGCTGCTGCTGCTGACTGGTTTCCATTCCAGAGGAAATTTCCTGGATTAAAGTGGATGTGGCGAACAATGCAGAGAAAACTGAGGAATGGTGGCAAAGACAATTACTGTATGGACTCCTTGACCTTGTGTCTCAAACATCTGTCTCCCATATGTGTGTGTGTGTGTGTGTGTGTCTGCCTGCACGGAAACCATGCAGTGGACAACAACAAAGGTTTCTGCCGTTATGCATAAAATCAGACTCCTGAGGAAAGTCAATCATGTCATTTCTGTGGAGTTAAATTTTAAAAACAAATTAAAATATTCATTCACTGTGCCATCCTAATCATCGCTCCTGTCAGGGCTGCTGGCCTTTGGGTCTGTGGTTCTTCCCAGCCACAGAGTCCCCCTAAACTGGGCCCCTGTGGTTCTGCTTTACACCGGGCCCTGACCTTTAGCCACATTCCAGAACAAAGGGCAAATGCAAATGACCCATAAACACTCCCATAGAGTACATATCTGGTCCCCGTTCCTCATGTGCACCCTCAAATGTGAGGTTTTTATTTTAAAAGAAGGATAAAAATGCTCATTTGAGTTGTCATTCAAGAGGTCGACTCACATACTATATATCTGTACCGTAGCTGTAATGCCGCCTGTAGTGATGTCACTAATGACTGGAGGTATAGTTTTGATGAGACTGACAAAGACCAGGCAAATCATCCGCTGCCCTAATCTAACAGAACGGATTGACATCATAGACCAAACTCAGACCTAATCCTTTTCACTTTCAGCAAACGCTCTCTCTCTCACGTGCACGACAAAACATGCAAAAGAAGCCGATGCAGAAATAGAGGACATTATGGCATAGAGTGGACACACACAATGTGCTGAAGATGCATCTGGATGCAGTAAACTGGTGTGTGTGTTTGGTGCAAGACATTACAGCTAAAGAGTAAACTACGTGAGCAAACAGCAACCAACAAATCCAGTAAGGTGTCCCTTTAATATCACTCATTTAATTTATATTTACATTTACTTTGATTAAACTCTTATGAGCTTGCCCTTGTGTTAACAGTCGATGTGTAATCTATCCTATAAACAAGTGTCACATTTGAGATTACAATAAGATCTACGGTTAAATGACGGGTGTCACAATTGATTAAGAAGTGTCGTCGACAAGCTTTTTTTTCTGCTTTACTCCCATATCATATTCCATGAAGTCACCCTGTTAGTAAATTCCGCGTTTGTGATGAGGCTTTATGATGCTGTGATGTTGAACTATAGATCAGCGCAGAGGGACGGTGAAAAGGGAGGTGAGAAATCGAATGGGACTGAAGTCGACTCAATCGGCCGGAGTATTTCATCGAACGAGCGAGACTAATCTGTTGTTGGGCCGGGCCAAGGGATTAAACAGCTGCTGTTCAGCAGCTTTCCTGTCTGACCTCAATACCCTTTACCTGACCCAGTCCTGTAAGACATATTGGATACCTGTTTACCAGCAGGTGGATTAAAATGATGCACAAACTTTGCCATATAGTGTGTAATATTCAAGTTCGAGTTGCATAAAAAGTAACATAAATTTCACGATATTTATGAGTGTCAAATTACATCTCTCATGAAAATCACACCTGCTTTAACCTGCTTTGCTGTAAGACACCTGCAGCTTGGCTCAGTAAGTATATCGTAAGGACAAGTCACTCATGAAGTTATCTTCCTGGGCTGATTATCATCTGCGTTCACAGAGACACGGCACGTGAACTTTCTGCAATGAGGAAACCTAAAGATTGATTCCTGAATATTAAGATCCCTTTTCACATTAAAAGTAGACTGGGCAGTGATTGGGAGCTCTAGAGCTAAACCAAGTTATGTAAATTGATCCCAGACCAACAGTAACACAGGCCACATACTTACACTCTGCATGACTGAACACAAACCTTGTGAACTTGTAAGTCTCCGCCAACACTATTGGAGAGATTATCCACTCTAAACCTCTCTTTTAGACACGGTGTAATTTCCTAACCAAGCCTCGAAATAGATAGACAGGCCGAGGACCCTGATGGCGAGCAGGCCCTTTGGGGAGATGGCGGCGTCTGACAGAATTTAATATGGACCATGTGCTCTCAGAGGACAGGATGATGCAGAGCTGGTCCTGGTCTGCATGAGCAGTTATTGACAATTTCCTCAAGTATGCGTGAGATGCATGCTAAGAGGGACACTCCCAGAAACATGGCTGCAGCCAAAATCAAAGGTCAGGCTGCTCTCATATAGTGAGCAGACATCAATCTGTCAATCTACCAGGGCATCTTTTTGTCTGCCCATCTGTCTAAATATTTGTCTTTCTGTGACAGTATCTGTTTGTAAATATGTCACGTAAGTAAAGCTTTAAATATGTTAGCCCTTTTCAAAACGCACAAGTAAAGGCTGTACACATAAAGAGAAGAGGGAATTCCATGCATTCATACCGTTCACACAGCATGAAGTTGAGCTATAGAAATGCTAGAGATTGGTAAATGACAGTACACATCTGACATCCACGATGGATGAGGTTATTGACCGGTGATCGAAATGAATCCCAGGGTAATGAAAACAGGACTGCCCTGAGGGACTCCACAAAGTAGGATAGCAGAGAGTTTACCTGCTGGCATGAGAATACCGTTGTTTGCTCTGGGTCATACAGTTTTAGTATTAGACTTGTCACAAAAGTCTGTCTTTATATCTGCCTGTTGATCCATTAATCTATACATTTTATTGATAAACCCAAAACCTTTTTAAAAATTGAATTACTTTAGGCTTCTCTATTCTTGTTGCACTAACATTTTTGGTTTATTAAAGAAGAAGACAGCGCTTTTGTAAAAAGTGCTTTTTTTTGTACAGAACTACTGAGAAAGATTTATCTTGTCTCAGCATTAAAAAAAAATCTTATTAGCATATATCCCAGCAATACAGCAATCTTCATTAAAGCCTGTGTATTATGCAGTTTTATAGGATTCATGTGCTGGGATATGATGATGACAGAAGACATTAACTTAAGCATCGATCTTTACAAATAAAATTCTCGAGGTAATTACCTCCGCCGAAGTTACGTAATCGCCGGTGTTTGTTTGTCTGTTAGCAAGATAACTCAAAACGGTTCTGGACGGATCTGGATGTAATTTTCAGGGCATCCTGGGAATGTTAGCAGGAACAGATGAGAGATTCTGGATTCTGGATCACTTTGAAATCTTATATTACGCAAGTCTTATATTAGCTATACAAAACTTACGAAATAGTTTTTTTAAGACAACCGGGACCGAGTTGGTTTTTCGGTCAACCGGACAGCGCGAGCTCCCAGTGGCTGTTTCGCTGATGTCTCCTGGTGAGCAGGTGGCGTCTTGGATGGCATGACAACCTGTGTGAATGGATGGAAGCGTTTGTAAAGTGCTTTTGAGTGCTAAGGCTCAATATACAGGTACTATATCATTTTGCCATTTACTGTACCCTTTCACCACAACATGCTAACGAGTGGGCGAGTAAATGGAAAAACCGTGAGCAGTGTGCGAATATTCCAATGGATGCACAAGTTGAAGGGTATCCAAAAAGAGCCGACGTGGCCACCAGTCAGTCCCTCTGTGCCTCTCTCTCTCTCTCCTACAGGGGATTAAGTTGTCAGGTTACATTGAACTCTGGGCGCCCTCCACCCAGACCAAACCGTCTTAAGGTGCAGGCCGTCCAGTTAGTTATAACTCTGCCGGGTAAGCCTCCACTCTTGGCCCACTTCAGCACACAGACAGGCCTACTTTATTACTTGGACTCAAGGTGAAAGCATCTTTATGTTTCAGTCGCTGTCTAGCCATCACAGGATTGTAAAAAGAGCTTCTTGCTCAGACTTTCCAAAGTATTACCAACCAGGCTGTTACTGCAGAGCGCCCGACCACAGCCCTCGTAGTCACACCCCGTTCACGTCATCGTAACAAAACTAGCTGCAGTTCAACTAGTGAATGCTGGCGATGGGCTCCTCAATGAATGGGATGAAATAAATGGTTTCACCACACTCATTGTGCTAATGAGTGTAGATTGGGCCATTTGAGGCTTCATGACTGATTGTTGAGAATGCAAAGTGCAGATTGCAGACTCTCATTTCTTTTGTTAGACTATCATGCATCTCACTCTCTGGCTTTCACACGTTGTCTTTCTCTTCACAGCCCAGCTATGTAGACCTAAAATCTATTCTGGGAGCTCAGTGCTGGCCAAGTATCAGCTGCAAAGTGTAGAACACATCATGGGCAGAGGCCCCTTTGAGACAGGATGCATTCTGGTTTAAGCACAATAGTAAGTGGGTGTAGGTTTAGTGCAAATCTCTCAATCCCTGCCTATGCTCTGGGTTTCAAATTAAATTCTACATTCTATGCATTTAATTACATCATCCTCTTTGATTCATAATCAAGCATCTATAATATTTAATATATTGTAGTTAAATCATTTCTACTTATCCAGTTTTTCACGTTTGAAATATTTATGTGAAAAAAAGTAACTAAATTGGCGATGTTTTTATGATGGATAAGCAATTCACGCAGAAATGGGTGGCAGTGATGCGCTCTTTAAATGACAGGTCCTCACATTTTTATGAACATTTCACACTTAAATCTGACGTATGTTCTGAAGACATCTAGTGCACTGGCTGGTTCATTTATTGTTCATTTATCAAAGATGGGCAGTCCCTAGGGTTGCCAACTTGAGAATGAAGTAATAAGGGACACTAGCGTTCCCCCATAACTCAGATGCATGAGATAAAACAGATGAAAACACAAGATGAGAAAATCCATACACTCAAGATAATACTGTACAACACTGAAGTCCACATGACGAAAATAAGACTTAATAAATTACACTGCTGACATTTTCACCATTATATTTCATTTCTCATGAACAGGTTGCTGACATTTCTGTGCATTTCTCCAATTTGCTACGTGAAGGAGAGAAATGCTAAGTTAGTGTGCTTATTTCAAATATTTTAGCACATGAATTCTTTTTTTCTTCTAAGAAAGAAGAGAAAATCTGTCTGTGGGTTCATCACTGAGTCCGTGGGCAGAAATGCCAATGAGCTGCATTCACACCGTCTCATTTCATCTGTAGATTATATTTTATTTTAAGAGAAAGTTTTAAAATTGAGAAAATGAAATGTAATAATTTACAATAGTGTACATCAACTTTCAGTTCGCATTATTACCACATTATAGTCTTATAAGACTATAAAATAAATAAATAAAAAGAGGAATATAATCTTGCCGATAAACTTTATATTATGCACTTGCAATAACTATTAAACAAGTCATTATATTTATTTCATTAAATAAAAAGAGGAATATCCGTGAAACAATTGCCCCCCATGAAACCGATCTGTGGCAGGAAAAAGGTCGGGGACCACTGCTTTACAGGATTAGCAGGGAAGGACCTGCAGGCAAAGACAGAACCCAACTTGTCTGATAATGAACTAATGCTTAAGGAATGGAATTTGTATCACTTGCATGTTGATTTAGGTGTTTGAGTGAATTCAATAAGCTTCCGTACGTACGTGCATGCACGGTTTTCTGGTTTTAAACGATAAGATACAGCTTCGCCTCCGAGGCTACAGACCACAGAGGATTGTGGGGGCCTGCTGCGCCACAGGCTGCGATTGCATCACCACCAGTATTGAGTCAGGCGTACTTGCAACTCAATGCTTGATGTTGTTGTTTCCAAGCAGATTCAACATGCTTTCAACCACGGGGAAGAATTGAGGAGCGATTTGTACACCTCGTGAGACCTGGCCTTAAAGCTTCTTTGCAATTTGACTTTAGTGAGGTATTTTACCCCTCACGTTATTTTTAATTAATATATGCCGTATTGCTCAAAAATCTAATTTCCCCATATAAAAATATGGCGAACCGCCCCAGGCCCCCCACCCCCAACACAACCACCGAACCTGAGCCACCATTCGACCCAGAGGACCAGAGCCGGGGAACGGGCTCTAGCACCACGGGGAGACACCAGTCCAACCCGACCCATATCCAGCCACGCAGGTGGAAAAGATCCCCAATCCAGACCCGCAAGCCCGGCAGGGCAAGGCCCCTCGAGCCACGCCAATGCTAAATCTAGAGATATTCAATTCAATTTTATTTACCGTATATAGCGCCAGATCACAACAGAAAGTTATCTCAAACTAAAACTCTCCTTTAACAGGCAGAAACCTTGTACAGAACCTAAGGCACATGGTGGACGGCCATCTGTCTGGACTGGTTGGGTAGAGAAGGAGAGAGATGGAGAGAGAGAATGACAGGTAGGAGGAGAGTCAAAAACAAGGAGATGGATAGAGAAGTGATAGAGAGACAGAGCAGGAGCAGACAAAAACAAAATGTAGCATATAGGCTGCTGAACAAGATACTGACTAAAGAGCTGCTATATAAAGCTATAAATGCTAATGCTAGCGATGTGGACATCAGTGGTGAGGGCCACATGTCCAGTTTCTGCAGCACCACGGACAGAAGGAGCTGCAGACAGAGACAGAAAGAGGGAGAGAAAGCACAAGATGACAGAGAAGAGAGAGAGAGATTACTGACATATATTTGTAGCATGAATAATCAGATAGAGAGGGAAGAGCTCAGTGTGTCATGATGTCAAGCCACCAGTGCTGGCCTATGACAGCATATTTATTATTGTATTGATGAACGATAAGCTTTGTTAAAAAAGTCTTTAGTCTACTATTGAACATAGAGATGGTGTCTGTCTCACGAACCGAAGCAGGGAGCCGATTCCACAATAAAGGAGCTTGATAACTTTACAGAACTTGATTTAAATATATTTCTTCCTGCATTGTAAAAATAAAATCTGAATCTTGCTGCTGTAAAGCCACAATGTCAACCACTGCACCGCAATGATGGTCTGCTATAATACAAATTTGATTACAGATTTTCAATTTGAATGTAAATTCACACACGTCCTGTAACAATCCTGTAAATGTAACAAATTGTTTACATTACATTATTGTAAGTTTAGATTCTAGAGAGGTTCATAAATAAACTCTCGCAACACAGGAGAGTAACATTATACTCAACGTCCAGTAGCAAAATAAATGACTATTTTATATTCTATGTACAAAAACAGGCACCTGTAAAAAATACATGAAGACCGTTTGTCTGAAACAAAATAGAGAATCACTTATTTTAATACTGTAGAATGTGGATATTTTTACAGCAAATATTTAATACATAAAAATAACTCCCGTTTTCTAAAAATAAAATAATTCAGAAATGTTCCAGATTCCCCAAATGACGCAATAATGTGACATTTTTTATAGCCTGACTTTAACGCATTACAAATCCACACATGTCTAGCCATAATTCCAGATTTAGATGTTTCTGATTTACTTAAATAACTAGCAAACAATAACACCACCATTAACAGTGTGAGCATCAACTCATTCTCCCTTTTGAGGGTGGCCCTGTCAGTGATGCTACTTTCCTTCCTCATCCAGGCCTGTCGGATCTAGATGGGAAAGAAGTAGGAAGATAAGAGTGCATGGACACACAAATACAAGCAAGCAAAGAGGCCTTACTCCGTTTGGTCAAGTGAATTTATCTTTATTATTAAACTAACCTTCAAAACGCAAAGTCAAGACGTGACCCTTATATGCACTGGGGTGGGGGCATTAATGCAGGTACTGGCAGTACCTGCATTAATGCCCTTTAGGGTGGAACCTAGACTGTCCAGTTCTTCCATCTGGGGCGTTAAGAGCTTGAGGAGTGACAGGAAACAACATAGAGCATGTGTGCAATGGAAAGGAAGCTGGGGCATCTGGATTTGTTAAGGCGTCCGAACATTCCTTCCCCCCAGTTTGAATCTGGGCTGGCGCTCCTCTCCTGATGTTTGATTTACACAAGCAAGATGCCTGCCTGCATGATTACATATATGCTCTTCTCTGCATGACACTGATACATGCTGAAACCAACATCTCAATGTGTTTCGGCTTTATTCCGATTTCTCCACTAAATCACTATATACATGTTAAACCCAACCCTTTGATGCATAAAATGACACAAGTACGATGATTCGATTGGAAATTTGCATGCAGAAAAAAAAAGCACAATCAAGTTAAGTTGTTTAAACCTTTTATTTAAAACCGGGCTGCTGCACACACAAGCTTTTAAAAATTATAAAATAAATAATGGCATGGCAGTCGTTTGCTTCTGTGTATTTTCTAGTTTCTTTGACATTTTATATGTTGTAGGAGGAGATGCATTCTTCGTGTTGAAGTGAATGTGCATTTCAGGTGGTGAAACAAAGTTGTAGTACAACTACCTTTGGCTACGGTTTGGCGCCGTATTTTGCCGATAACCGTACTTTGTTGCACGTCTTCCTGGCGAAACCCGAACCACTGCCAGATCGTAAACCCAGTGCTGTGTATTGTTGGAACCAAGTCCTCCGTCTCCATCTTAAATGAACGCCTTAGTAGCTCGTAAACTCGCCTGGGGGTCGTAATTTTTATTCGCCCTCTCTTAACACGGAAACATGCATGCATGCAGGAACGTTTTCCGGGTGGGCGGGGGAGCGTGCCGGTCGCCTTGACAGGTGCACCAGGAGAGAGTGAGGGAGCGACACTCCAAAGAGAATTACACACCGATGTGTTAAAACATTCATGTTGACAATCTGTACTCGATACTCACGATATGATCATTTCATACATCGCACGTGGAACAACCCGCGATGTATCGAGTATATTCGATATATCGCCCAGCTCTACTTCTAGCTTTAAACTGGACTGCCCTTTCATTAATAATTTCACAATCCATTTTCCCTAATATTCTATATCTAATCTGAGCTGTACTTTAGTTTGACCAAACGATACAAACGGTGCGCATCATGTTTGGCTTCCTGAACATATATATTAATTAACAGCAGTTAATGCCCAGCATTCCTCTACTGCTCTATTTGTAACAACACCTTTTGCTGTAATACATTTTTTAATCTTCCTTATAACCATCTATGCAAATAGACATGACAGCATGTCCACCTCAAACTCCCTGATATGGATGTACACACCCTACAGCTGTTTTCTTTTCTCACCATCTCTCATTTTAGTTTCACCATTTGTTTTTAGCACAGATTACAAGACAAGTTGACCAAAATCCAGCGTCACCACGAGCACTATACCGTCTTTGATCCTGTATTAGAGGACAGATTCTAACGTACTTTGGATTTAAAGCTTCACTAGAAATTTTGGAATCGTTGAAAATGTATTTCAGGTGTGTTTTTTTCCAATTAAATCTATGTATGAGTCTAGGTTTCAAACCCAAAATAGAAAAATGTCAATGCCGATTCTAATGCTTGACTCAATGGGGTTTCTGGGATGATGCAAGACAGGTGAAACCAAACGAGTCAGCACCCTTTGACATAATTTTAATAATGAAAATGTATTTTTAAAACTACTCTGATCTGCCGAGCTGTCAAAGACGAGCCCAAATGTCAGACACAAGTCCACAGTCCCATGATGCAATGCTTTTGTTACATAATATAGCAGGTGTCATGGTATGAATCTCAGCACATGAACAGGCCACATAAGTAACTGAACTTCCAGGCAGTGGCAGACGTGATGGCCAGAGGATTGATGTGATCCAGTCATCATCCTTATACACTCTGGGGGAGGGTTCTGTGCAGGAAAGGGCCGACCACAACAGTTCTTCAGCTGGCAGCTTTAGCTGGTACATGAGAACATAAAGCTTGCCAGTGAAGAACTGCTGTTGGTCAGCCAATGAGCAAGAGAAGGGAAGCATGGTCATAATCCATTAAAGTGAAGCTTCGACTTCTTGTGGCCGTCCGAGACAGTAACAGATAGTCTGTTCTGAACTCGGATCAACCGAAGTTCTAATGAACTCCTTAATGAAGCAGCAGTTCTCAAAATGATCGAAACAGCACAACATGAAAGTTACACCCCCTCTCCAGTTGATCCCTACAGGTAAATGTTTGAACTTCCAGAGGGAATGATGAGAGATCATTTGATTGGTTGTTCAAAATCCGAATAAATGGGGGTTGAACTGTGTTAGTTGTGATTATGAGTTCATATATGCATATATGAGAGACCATTCCTGTGCAGTTGAATTATTTGGCGCTGGCATTTAGAACTAGAAAGGCGTTCTTGTGCTCCATCTTAAGATGCCACCTTGGCTTTATCTTTTGGTTGTTGCTTGGCACACAAACACACAATCCTTCCATCTGAGCTGGCTTTCAAGCAGATTTGCTGGGGGAGAGGTGAAAATAAAAAGAGATACCAGTAAGGAAAACTTAACATTTGTCGTCACGTGTGAACATACTGTAACGTCACAAGCAAGCTTAAATAAGTACGCACACAAACAAATTGCATCTGCATACGGGCACAAATTAAGCCTGCATCGGACATGCCGGCTGACAGCTTTAGCATTCGCCCCAGTTTGTGCTGTAATTGAATACAGAAGTCTATGCTAGCAAGATAGCTTGGCCTCTAGTTACAGCTCAGAACTCCTGATAGGAAACAGCTCGTCCTCTGGGGCTATTCAGCTTGCAGCTGCCAACAGGACTGAACGGAAGAATTTTCCTTGCTGTTCAGACACTTCCACTCTCTTGCGTCTAGGGCCGCTTCACCAACATGGCAAGCATTTTGTTGGTTCACCTTAAGAAAACTGCAAATTCCCTATCAAAGGGATGCCAGGTTGACATGTTCTGTTGGACGAAGCTTTTAAAAAGGCCACATTTGCCAATCATCAGCTTTGCAAGAGAATGAGGATGCTTTATATGAGTCCACTCAAGTGTTAGAAACTAACAGTGTCAAGAAAACCCCCACAGCTTATATATTTTATCAATACTTCACTGCTGGTCACTGTGTAATACTTAAGAGTAGCCCAAGAGTTCTCTTGTCTGGCTTCCATTCAGTTGGCCAAACGATTCCAGCCAGTCAGTCTGAAAAGCATTTCCCTCCCAGCATATTCCTTCACAGTTCAAGGACAGGAGTTTGGGCAAAACAGCCCTCTGCAGCACCGTGGACCCAACAACCTCAGAAAACTCAACAAACCCCAGGCACCTCTGAGCAACAGTGAAATGTTCTGAAACCTGCATGTATTCTCAGACGCACTGACCGGAATAGTTCTCCACCCCTCAGAAGAACCTCGAATGGGTTTGTGGGCCTTGATCTTGTTCTGAATCCAGTGGAATCCAAACTGGGTGTGTATTTTTGAGATGAGATCCATGTCTAAGGCTTTCTGCATTTTAAAAGAGGCACCTGATAGCTCCATTACTCTTTGTTTCCAGTGAGTAGTGAAATTTGATTTTGTGCTTAAATTAAAGGGGGAAAAATAATACATTTATACAAAAGAGATAAAGCCAAGGGTGAACAGGTTAAATGAATAATAAATAGCATTACCCAACAGGTTCAGGGATCAGCAAATCGACATTTGATCATGCATGATCCCAACATGGCACCAAAAGCCTGCCAAAACAGCAACATTTTCATGGGACTTTGTTGAACATATTATGGTACATAATATGCACATAATATAGTAAACTCAGGCCATGTACACACGTAGACGGGTTTTATTAAATCAGAATATCTTTCCCCCTCCGTTTAGAAAAAAAATGCATCCGAGGTTAACACGACCTCGTTTAAAAAAATAAAACCTCCATCCACACGTAACCGCATAAGTGCGATGTTAAACATTCATAAGCATGCCAAACTAATCGGCGCCGTAGTTCCCCAAATCCTATCCAATCAGAACGCGCCGTCTCTCGTCGTCCCGTTCGCAAAACATGAATGGCGTCAGGATCGTTTGTGTGGACCAACACGGAGGCAGAATTGCTCCTAAACGTAGTTTTGGATTATAAAGTCAACCTGTAAGCAATAAGCGATAAGTTTAGGTGCTGGTGTGGTGGACCTAGCATGCGTGAAACCTCCACCTAAGGAAAGGGCCAGTCATCCCGGGCCCAACAACGGCAGCACGAGCCCCCCAGATCACCCCAAGTCGCCACAGCACCCGGGAACAACCCCCCGGGGCCCCACCAGAGCCACCCGCAAAAGACCCAGCCCAGGGCCCGAGAGCGACAGTCACCAACACAGCCGATGAAACCAAGGCCAGCGCAGCGGCACGGCAGGCTGACCCGATGCCCCACCTGCACCCAACACCTCAGCCCTCACAACCGCCCCCTCCTCCCGGCACCCACCACCCATCGCATCCACCCGCTCCAGCCCCCCCAGTCGGTGCTGACAAACATTACACAAGTAAGCTGAAGTATCTGCTACATGTTAAAAAACAAGTAAATCATGCTGCAAGACATGGAACATTGTCCCATTTTGTAATTTTCAACTACTGTTATTCCAAAACTGTGTTCTTTCTCTACTCATGCTAAGTTGAGGATGCACACTACGTACACAGAATCCATCTCAGAGCGAGAACATCGTGTACCAGAGGAGTGATTTATTACACAGAACTGATGATTCCCAGGACGATTATAGCCAGCAACAGGCTGAAAAGGGCTCCTCACAGTGTGTACGCAAAAACACAAGAAGCACACAGTGCACGTGTGCACTGCTGATTCAAGCACAGACCCAAGCTGTTCACAAAAGATAACCTCAGTAATGGAGAACGAGGCATACTGTCATTATTCTGATGTCAACAGAGAAATCAGCAATGCATAAATATTAGAATAGTATGACAGATACAGGTCGGGAGGACTGGAGAAAATATCAGTTTAACTATTGAGTTATTTAATTCAATTCGTGAGTAAATATCTCCTTGTTTTGCTTTTGTAAAGGATTATTTTTTATGTTTTCTGTGTGCCTTAAGCCGTGATCCTTCACAGAATGTCGTTATGTTAGCATAATGACAAGACTCTTGAATCTTGAACTCCAAGAACAAACATCTGAAATGCAAGCAAACCATAGGCCAAAACGGGCGTTTAGTGGTGATGGCGATGAAATGGCGGTAAGCTGAAAGAAAACACTAAATTTAAATCAGGTTTGAAAGTCAAATTAACCAATGTCTTCAAAAACGTTAAGTCACTGTGAGACTTTTAAAAATAAATTGATGGAAGGAAGTGACAAAGATTTGCACGAGTGAAGTTAGAAAGGCAATGGGGATGAAGAAGAACGGGAAGGCAGTTGGCCCCGATGACATACCTGTGGAGGTGTGGAAGCGTCTAGGAGAGGAAGCTGGAGAGTTTATAACGGGTTTGTTTAATACAATCCTAGAGGTGAAGAAGATGCCAGAGAAATGGAGGAGAAGTGTTCTGGTGTCCATTTTCAAGAAGAAGGGAGACAGTTGTGGAAACTACAGGGCGATAAAGCTAATGAGTTTAAAATGAAGTTATGGAAAATAGTTAAGGATAGAAAGGATAGATTGGGAAAATTTAACTTTGTTTCTTCTCATCAGTTCCTAAATAAACAACAGGAAATGATAAATGAAATCACTTGCTCACATGTCAGAGAGTGCCATGAAACCTACCATTTCTGCATCACAGGTTTGATGGGTACATTTTCTTTCTCATCTGCCTCACCCTCCTCTTCGGCCAGCCCTCAGTCAACAGCCAGCTGCATCTCGTCTTAAGGAAAGTGAAAATCAAATAAAGTCTGTCTCATAGTGAATGGGGCTTTCATAATGTATGATAACATGCATTCTGAGGAAAAGGCCATTTCTCAATCAATCCACACACAGCTCGACCTAAAACTTCCGATCACACTGGACGATATGCTGCATTTGTTCAATCAGTTGCACCATGTGCCTTTGATCCTCCAGACACACTCAAGGATACATGACCGCATTTACAACACAACTCTGTGCTGGAAAAAAGGTGAATATTACAATCTGACATGGGTTGCATTATACCATACGTGCAAAGCTAATCCCCTCAATCAACCAATGCCTTGACAAATCATCAATTCAACAACAAATCAATATATTGGTCAATGCTTTTCACCTCGAGCCTTGAATGGCATTAGTGCAATTAGGCAAGGAGTTCTCAGAGCCATATACTGTATATACAGACTCAGCTCAATGGAGAGGCATGCTAATGCTAACCGTCATTTAGTCACTTCCAGTCATTCTGGAAAGCAAGCAGCATGACTGCTGATCCCACTTTGACAAAGATCAGGGGAACAAGCTGGAAGTGAGTGGAACTATTGAACATGTATCTGAGCTCGAGTAATAATGTGAATGCATGAAGTAAATATATAAATGTGCAAGGATAATGATGAGGTCCTGTTTTATAATAGCAGCATATTGTCTAACAATGCACGCACACACACACAGGCCATGCAAGTCACGTAATGCTACTTCCTACTGACAGAAAATGTAAAAAAGTAAAATAAAAAGGGCATACAGACGGGTACACCCCATGCATGAATGCTGTGCACGTGTTTTGTTTCAGTTGGTTATGAATCTGTGACTCAAATTAATACCAGCACCAGTTAAAAGTGGGAGAACAATTTGAGGCTCTAGATAAAGCTAATTTCTAACGGTTTGATCAAGTAGAGCTTTACAAGGGGTTTCATTTTTCTAGAGTGGGGCTTGAAGCTGAAGGTTTGGCAGTGAAAAAAGAAGGATGCAGCGAAAGGTCAGAAACAATAATGATTGATATGCAACCACTCAAATAGACCTCTTCAATAAAAGCATGTGTTAAATATTTGAACATAAATTATACCTCATTTCCTTAAAGTGCATGTTTGTATTTGGTTCAGAAAGAAATGCTAAATGGCAGGAAGTCAGCAGGTGGAGACGTGGAAGAGGAAATGGCCATTCCAGTCAAGTCCTGCAGAGCATTTTAAAAGGGTGTTACATACTGAGCATCTGGAGCTAGGAATGTATGAAAACAATGCGAGTGTTTTTAATTTGGAAGTGAGAAAGGCGGGGTGGTATGTGCCTTTGTGATGTCATGAAGCAAGGAGCAGACAACATGATCCTGGTGTTCCCATCACACAGAGATAAGATAATGATGCAACATGACACACACACACAATTGTCTTGTAGAAAAGAGAGAAATCTGAGACACAGATACCGAAAGAGAAGTAGGGGAGTGAACACATGGGTATGACTTCCCAGTAGACATTAGATTTCACTGCTTGTTTCTCTCAATACATCTGTTTGTGTTCATCTTCTCACATCCACCCTCGCCGTCTTGCTCTCTTCCCGTATGCATATTATTTGCCACCCTCCCCCTCTGAGTAGGCCTCTGCTGTGTAGCAGTTTAGCCTGGGTTCTGAAAGACAGGAAATGCCTGTAAGGCAAATGAATAAGTGGCGGCAGCTGCCCATGTGTGGTGTGAATCCAGTCACTGTCCTTAGTATCATCCCTTCACCCCGTTCATCCTCCCTGAACAGATAAAACGACACCAATGGCCGAAATGGGGTGCAATGATACAGTTCGGTTCGATACTTTTTTGGTACTGGTAAACAGGTATGTGTGTCCATGAAGTGCAAAATGGCTGAAGAATTTAGTGAATGTGTGATGTAATTCAAATAGTGTCCTTGGTCCACTGTGACCTGTTTGATAATTTCACTGGTCTCATGTGAAGGAGCTACTTTCCGAGTTACGAACTGCACAACTTACAATCACCCGTACTTACGACCAGTGTCGTTCAGTGAGACATTTGTTACCGGGCCCTACAGAGAGAATAAATCATTTGTATAATCTCCCATGGTAGCCCCTGGAATCATTCGGGCACTCAAACTCCCCCACCGCAATAAGGTGTCAGTTCAAGGGGGAGGGGCTATGTTGTCAGGAGTTTATGATCCTGGTTGGGTCTCACGTGGCAAACAGGTCCTGAGTGACGGGTCAGAATAAGAGCAGTTAAATTTCCCCTATGAAATTTCATAGGGGCCCCACTCTGGAGCCAGGCCTGGGGTTGGGTCTCTGACCACGGGGCTAGGATGGGCTCAACCCAAAAGGCGGACTCACAATCCGTTGATGGACTCATAGGGGATGGGTGCGTTGTGGATTAGATGGCAGTCGATGGCAAGGGGCTTAAAGACTCCATCCTCGGACAGAGACACCAGCTCTCGGGACATGGAATACTTGGCCTCACCTCCACTCTCTGGAATCCAACTACTCGAGAGGGGCTGGACTCTACATTTCTCTGGCGTTGCCCACAGTGAGATACAGAGATGTACAGTAAAGTATATCCCTCATGTCAGCCATTTTGTTTTTGTCTGATTTACATATATTCTGATTTATGGCAAGGTGGCCAGAACCGATCCCGGTCATAACTCAGATAGTACCTGTACATAATTTGAATATTTCTTATAGTTGGGGAAATATTATATGTAGTGGCTGCACTTGCTGATTTACAGATCAGTGAACCATTGGCCTCATTCATATATACAGTGGAACCTCGGCTATCAAACGACAGATGCCGAACAACTGTATTTGGCAAAAATTAAATGCCTCTGAACTCAAACAGATTTTTGGAGATCGAACACACACAAATGAATTATGTTCGACAACCGAGGTTCAACTGTGTGTGTGCATCGTGTATATAATCCGCTTTTTAAATATGCTTCAATAGTGTGTTGTGATTTTATTTGGCCACTTTACAAAATATTGTCAAGTTTTTAGTTGAGGCAATTTTTATTATTTTGGTGAAACTGCTCATCTAGCTGAAACAATTCATTTGAAGTTATGTTTCCATCCACCTAATCGATTTCAGGCTAATATTCAGTCTTTTAGTTTTAACCAACTCTTGAGTGAATTTACCTGCTAAACACCATCTTCAGCATCTATTGTGTAACTTTGTCTTTCTGCAGCTTGGTCTGTATAGTGGACAGTGGGATAACTGAGGTTTTCACCTGAACCAGCTGCCTATAGGAGAAATGTACACAAAACAGTACTAAAGTTGTGCTTATGGTCAAGGTTAATGGTTTTTAAAATCAGAAAATGTTATTCATATTCGTAAATATTATGAAGATATTGATATTTGTTTCAGAAAAGGCTAATCTCTCTTGAGAATTGGTTTCTCTCAAGGTTGAGAGTGACCCAACAGGTAGACAGGACAAAGGAAGAGGTCACTCACCTGGGTCTGAGGATGTTCTTCCACTTAAGTCCTTCAGATGAAGTTTTCTTTTAATTGAAGATTTAAAAAAATGAGCACTGGTCAATCCAAAACCATGGCAAGTGGAGGTCAAATGCTAACAAACTCCACTGGACAGGTTGTGTGTATAGGGAGCATGGATTGGGTATGCAAGACAAAATAATGTT
This sequence comes from Brachionichthys hirsutus, assembly GCF_040956055.1. Taxonomy (NCBI): domain Eukaryota; kingdom Metazoa; phylum Chordata; class Actinopteri; order Lophiiformes; family Brachionichthyidae; genus Brachionichthys; species Brachionichthys hirsutus. The sequence continues at coordinate 12,435,244 of NC_090907.1, forward strand.
TGTTTAACGGTGTGTATCTGAGTGTGTGTGTTTCCTGCCATTCTGGCCCCAGCTGTACCCAGATGGCCTGAGAGCACAGTGTGCTAAGCTAACAGAGACAAGACAGACATTCACACCGAGTTAGTGAGCTGGAAGAACACTGTGGTCTGACGCATAATGCAGATTCACATTCCATCCACACAAGTCACTCATTATTCTCTATAGTAAAGATGTTAAATGGGTTTCAACTTGACGTCACTATCCAAGAGTTTTAATTAAAGATAACGGAGTATGTTATGATAAGATTAGATTCCTAAATTGTTAATTTCTTGACACTTAAAGTGCTCATGACACGAAATTGACATTTTTAAACATAATATATAATTGGGAAATCCGACCCCAGTGAAATATTTACAAGTTACAAACACGCATTGGATAATCCTACCGAGAACGAAGAACCATTCTTCTGACTATCATTTTACGGGACTACCATTTACCACACTGAAAGACGATAGACCCGGGAAAGACCTAAACGGGATAACGAAGCTCGGCTTGTTGATTGACAGCAGCTTTAACCGGTGACTTTATCGACGCATTTATGTTTTACACCGAGACAAGTGCTCAAAATGCCTTCGCGTTGTGTTGCAGGATTTTGTTAAGGTTTCCTAAAGATCCGGAGTTGCATTCGAAGTGGGTGAAACCAGTCAGACGCGCAGGTGAGACGTGGCTCCCTCCTCCGCCTCTCGTCTCTGTTCGGAACATTTTGAGCTGGATCGTTAGATTCCGTTCCCATGATAAAGGAATCACTCGTTTGTTCAGTTCAACATAAACGCGCCTTGCTGCGATAGCGTCGTATCCACGGCGTCAGTGGGCGGGGCAGCACAGAGCAGGCGCGAGTTGGAACCTACGGTGTCAGTGGACTGACTTGGAAAGAAAAGAAGGCACGATTAAAAGGTATTTCTAATGCTTAAGGATCCGTGTCAGTGTTGATCTCGCCGTTCAATTTACCACGAGAATCAAAGGAAATAAGAAAGTCGTACTGGATACAAAGGACAGGGTGAACCGAAGACTGTTCATTTGCTGTGATGACGCCTCACGGGACAAGCCCAAAGCATAGTAGTAGTGGTAGTGGTAGCAGTAGTACTACGAGAAGAGTCTCCTGGTGACGTCACGGAATGGCGTCGTAGTTTTGAAGCCGCTGGCGATGCCAACCGTTTAAAAGCGTTATATTATCCCGTAAAGATGTCCGTTCAATTCATAAGTGTACACAACCACATACTTTGACAAGCTGCATTATGTCATGGTAAATTTTCATAAAGTTTGCTTCGTGTCATGAACTCTTTAAAGGTGTTTAATAAACTGATATTTTAAGGTTCCTGGTTCTCTAGAGGTCATTAAGAGTTACGATGCTTTGAAGAGGTCACCTTTAAGAGCTAACACACCTTTTCTACACTCATCTCTCATACGTTGTTCTCATCTGCCTCGCCCTCTGCAGTCTCTCTGCATCTTTAGGCTGGTCAGTTCACCAAGGCCAAGTTACATTCCTAGAATGCTTGCTACATGTGGTCCACATTTCGGTCTGCTGAGAGGCCTGTTCCTCTTCGCTGCTGTCCCTACAGAGACCAGCCTGAAAGCTGAACGTAATGCAACTTTAGTTTAGCTCAGCCTGCTCAAATCCCTCAAGACATATTGGAACCTGCTCTTACAGAAACATGTCAGATCCAAGGAACTCGTCTCATAGCAACTCCATCTGGAAAAATTACCACAAGCCTACAATTACAAATGCATGTATGCATTTGAGGGTGAGCCATGACAAGTTAAATATATCAGTTAAGAAGCAAGATCATTTATTGGCTGGACTCATACACCAGGCACTGTCTGGTTAAGAAGCATCTCTGTCCATACGGCAGAAGTATAATCTCGTCTTGGCAAGAGTTGGAATACTGTCAGCGCTGCCTCGCCAATTACTACATATCAGACTTTGCTGTACTGCAAACGCCCTTAGGTTCCCGTTCTGTGTGTGGAAGCACATGAAAGACTTACACAAGTGCTCCTTCAGATATCATACACACTCCACACAGTAGGAAAACATCTGCCAAGGAGCTTTGGTCAACTTACCTGCGCACAGACACTTGAAACGGAAGTAACATTCAGGTTAGCTGCAGTAATTGTCACGCTTTAGTCCATCAGTTATAGCTCTTCAATACTGTCTGGGTGTGGCCATAAAATATGCGACCCCACTGCAGCCGCTGCTCGTCCATCACAGATTCCTCCCCCCTTTGATCGGCCATCAGTAACAGTTGATTTTCAATCCCACTTGGCCTGCTAGTCATTTATAACCTTGGGTTTACAGAGAAGGAATGAGTCATCAAAAGAGGCATGTTTATATTCTTTGGTTCTTATCAATGTCAGCAACCCTGACAGGTCAAAATGATTCCAGATCTTTCTGATCATTTTGAAAACGTTGCTGAAAGGCCCAACAGTCAGGCTTAACCCATCCTAACTTGTCAACCCACAAATACACATATTAATGCGTGATGAATTGCAAATCCTCAAAACACACACAGATTCAATATAATTTGAAATTTAACTCTTGATTAAACAGAGAGGGACACAAAATGACTGCTGTGAGTAGCAGTAGATCCAGTCTCTCTCAGCCACAATCTAGGGAATGGTGCAACAGACGTCATTGATGGATGGTTGTATCAATCACATCCAACCACACGGTGATAAAGACTATGCCAGCTATCAATCCCTTGTGGCTAAACAATTAAACACCGGACAAAACAAACACTCAAACAGGATGGCAAGGAGCAGGAGAGAAAGGAGGAGAAGAGCCCAAAGAGACCAACGTCTCAGCTGGAAACTATCCTTTACAGTGCATAACTGGAATGTGCTTGTCGCTTGGAATACGTATTTGAAAACTATGTTTTAAAATGAGGACGTGATTTGATTCTCACAAGTCAACAGTCACGTGTGAGGCTGCATATTCAGTTCCTTCTTTACTTAATTACCTGAGATTTGGGAATATTTAAACCAGAACAGACTTCATGCTTTTTAAATCTTTCCGAGTTTAACTCTGACAAACTCTTACTGCAAACCATTCTTTTAACACTTGGAGCAGGGGTCAGCAAACTAAAGCACACTTAAAGGTCCCATATTCTACCCTTTTTTCACAAGTTAACGCAGTTCTCAGGTATTTATATGAAATATCTGCCAGTCTTTGGCCAAAATAGCAAACAAATGCTGCAGGACAACGTCCATCATTTCTGTCTCAAACAGCTCTTTCAGAAGTGCTCTAAACCCGGAAGTATGGTAAACGCTACTATGGTAAAGGGACGTGAGGGACGTTTTTAGCACACACGAAAACATTTTTGCTAATTTTGACAAGCAGCCCGTCCCTCTTCAGTTTTTTGTTACTGATCCTCTCACCTCCGTCTCCGCATTTTGGGGTTCACACCTTTTGAGTTCCAAAGTGGAAAGTCACAGGCACTTTGGGCTTGAGTACATTGTAAAGTGGCACATGTCACGAAAAAGGTTGCCTACCTCTGACTTAGAGCAGTAGCTAAAGTCATAGCTCTTAACGTCTCAACATTTTCTGCATCGAGGCTGGGTGGGACATTAACACTACTTCTCCATGACAACCCTGGGGGTCTTTGCATTCAAATGGTGGCATCCTGATAATCCAGATGTTTTCAGTGCACGCACTCTAACCAGCCTGCAGCATCATATATAATTTAATATTCATCGTCAAAGCAGGAATAATTACAGAGGACTGGGTCTTGATGAAAAGGGGAAGCTGAAGTGAGAACTGTGCAACTAACAAGCATTTTCTTATATTCAGCATGAAGAGTGCATTTTACTTGGAACAAAACTAGGAGGAATGGGATCATTATTTTGGCAATATAAACAAAAACAATTGAATAGGACTGGGCATCCTATTTGAAAATAAGCAGCAATGACAGTCGTCCTAGGAATCCTACAATTTTATCATTGGAGGTGATTGGCCTACAATAATGACCGTGATTTAGACAAGGTCAACTTATAAGTGTAGTTTATGCCTTGCAAATATGCATAAAATGGTATACAGGTAGGAAAAAGCCAGTGGTCTCGCAAGAAAATATGGAAAGTTGACCCTTTTTTCAAAATTTCTAAACAACCGTCAACAGTTTCTGTTAAATAAATTGCACTTTAATAAGGTATCATATTTCAACTTAGCACCTTCTTTGCAGTTGATTTATTTAAGATAACATTGCATAAGGAAAGAACCCTGACTGCTGCCCATAAAACTGCATAACTCTTGCCACTAGAATTCTAAAAGGAAAATAAATTGGTCCAGGGTAATGAAATGTCTTAATTTGCAACAGGTTTATGGTGGCAAAAACATCAAAACAAATTTAAAGCAACAAATTAAACTAGCTATAATGCACCTACATATTACATAGATTCATTACATGATTACCAATAATTGAAGTAGATAAATAACCTTTTTTTTTTTAGATTTATCACCAGACTGAGACACAGGATGACTCAAATACAACTTACCGACACCAATCAAGCCATGTCTGTAGACCCCTGGATGCACCCTGATGCCATGATGGAAGGTTGTCTAAAACAAGAAGATGTAGGAGATACTGAGGAGGGGGGGCAACAGAAGGCAAGCTTGAGAGGTGAGGGGGATGTGAATTACGTGGAGACAGAGACGGAGGAGGAGGAGGCAGCGCTCCACATCCATGTTGCGCTGCAGAGGGTGGGGCCTTTGAGAATTCATTCCATCCGCTTTCGTCCCGATTTAAATGATGATTATATTGTGTTTTAAGCGAATCGAAAAGTGTGAAACGAATCCTTACATCCTCTTTGATAAGTCGAGCGGACTGTTTTAACACACAATGAGTGTACGTTCCATGCCTTCCCTGAATTTAGATTTGTTCAACGCTGCAAACGCTTGCAGTGGTCAAGACGCACCCGCCGCTCTCCTCACCGGATCACAGACACATACAGACGCGCAGATTCTAGGCCTTAAACCACCGGTACACCGACCAAGGTGAACCCCCCCCCCACCCCGCAGCACGCAGCTCTCCTGTGTGCGTTTAAATGTCACCATCGCTCTTAAAAAAAAAAAAAAAAAAAAAAGTTTGCAAAATTCAATCTGCCTGTCGCGCTTACTTTGGCTCGGGTAAATCCAAGGGTTTCACCGACGTGCTCATTAATGTGGCCACACTGCGTAAAATATGCGCAATTTCTGCGGTGCGTGAAGGAAATGTGCGGGTTGTTGGGAGGATCTGTCCGGACTGTTTCCTCCACGCCCAGTTCGCCTGTGGTATTGAGCAGGGCTGCTGACCGCAAAGTTGCCACGTCCGTCGCATTTCACAGACTTATGAAACCAAAAAGGGCCCGCCGACGCGTAAAACACAGACCGGTTGGATTTACTGCGCAATAAATCAATTCATCTCGGCTAATGCATGACATGTAGGACAAAGGTGCGCGCGTCACGATGACAATATATTTGTTATGTAATATGTTCCTGGATAAAAAAGGCCGATGAACACATTAAGAGTCTCCGACTCGAGCGGCCGCTCCGGAGCGGAAACGGGATTTCTATCATTCCTGTAAATCCAGAAGCTCTTTGAGAAACGCCTCAGCCACACCTTCACTCTCAAATCGTTTCTCACAGCAATCGAGATTCCGACGAGCCGCGAAGCCCACAAATTCACCCTGTCATTCTGCGTGTGTCGCGCACGCCGGTGTAAACGTAAAAACCTTTAAAAAAAAATATCAAAGTAAAAACGGTCCCACCCGGTGCTGCTCACCGGATCTCTCTCTCTCTCTCTCCGGTCCAACTCATCTCTACAAACCGGCTTCTCACTCCGATCAGCTGGTAGGGTCGTGACGTCAGCACCCTCAAACAGCCAATCAGCCACGAACCGGAAAAATGATTGCTGACGCCCACTATATACGTACAATGGCGAGCAGGGGTTTCGACCAATGGAAACGCCGATGTTTGTTACATTGAGGCGGGATCGTGAAGAATTGACCAATGGATGACATCCGCCCGTGGGAGGCGTTTCCTCTCCTAACCTATGAGGTGTTAGGAAGTGGGCTATCGTGTGTGAAGAGCGGATAACTTTTATAAACCAGAAGGCATGACTGATAGAATGGAAAATAATAGTTTTAGACAGTTGAAGTAAGGAACTGTCTCGAACAGGGGGGCAATTATTGTTTCCATGGGGCGACACGAGAAACAGGAAATATTCTGGAGGGCTGGGTCAAAAGGCTGAACTCAATGCTGCATAATATTAATTGTATTTCTTTATAAAGAAAGCATGAAATACAGTATAATTAAGCAATGAAAAATTGAGGTTGCCTTGCCAAAAATGTCATTAATTCAATGACATTTCTCAAAACAATAGTAAAATAAATGAACGTTTCCCCATTTGTGACTCATATTAGTGAACCTTTTCAGTCACATTCACTCTAAAACACATTTTGAGTTTAATCTACTGTTCGAGAACCGAGAACATACTGAACTGTCACCGAATGCAGTTATAATCAATGCATGAGGAAAAATTAGAAAATGTGTTTATTTAGTCATTTCCAATTAATCTTACACGGGCCGGTGTAAGGTTTGTCAACCAGGTCTGGTCAAGATGTATGGTACAAACACAAAGCATAGCTTATGAACATGTATCAGTTAACAAAAGTGTATTAATGGTTTAGGTTAAACGTGAAATAGTATGTTCTGACTTCTGACTAAGTCAGTTTGAAGCAGTTCAAAACAAAACCTCTCTTGTGATAGTGGCCATACTTCTGTAAGCCTGATTGATCATGTCTGAAAACACAATTTGTGAGTCTGAAAACACAATTTGGGGTGAAGTGGCTACAGTATCTTTATCAACTTACCCACATCGTATCAAAATTGATGAGAAAATGACATCTGCAGGAATTCCACGGCTGGGGCAACATGACCTCAATCATGCCTTTGGAATGCTTGCACTTTGTGCCCAGTTCTATTAAAATAATGTCATCATAGTTCTGAACTGGTCAGCGATGAGCTTCAAATCGTAAACGAGCCGTTCGAATGATCCATAATGCCAATTTCTTTGAACATAACAATCCATTATTTTTACAGTCCAAAATCCTCAAACTGGACGATGTGGTGACATTTATAACTGTTCAAAAACTTTATAAAGCAGACTAAAAATTACTACCAAGCCATCTACAGGATGGAGGGCTGAGAAATTTTAATGTGAATAAAATTAGAACAGCAAGAAAAGGCTTCTGTATTTCTGTCTGTGGTGTAAAATTATGGAATAACTTGAATCTTGAATTGAAGCTGTGTCAAAGTATAATTGCTTTTAAAAGAAAGTATAAATATGAGGTATTTTTAAGGTATACACTTATTGATAGGTAAAATGTAGTAATTATTGAAACAACAAATGCATTGCGTTTGACCACCTGCTTACTTTGACACTAAGAAGTTAAGTTAATAAAAATGTTTATTATGTGTGGACAAATACATTATATTTAAGTATTTATATATGCTTATGACAGTTGTCATCTGATCTGTTGGTGCAGGGGGGTAGGATTTTATAAGTTTACACTTCATCCTACTCCTTTTGAGCATCCCACACATGAGATTCACACGTATTTATATCTCTGAAAATGTGTTTGTTTGTTTTTTGTTTGTTTGTTTATGCCTGATGTTGTGATGATCAAATAAATAAATAAATCTTCCACGGACTCAACAGATACTCCAGGCGGCTCTGACCAAGCTATGGCCTGACACCACACAGGTCGGTGTCAGGCGTCGATGCATGGATACAGCATATCTTGTACTAGATAGCTTGGAAAGGGGATGTTGAAAAGTTCACCCAATTTCTAGTCTCTTCTAGCAGAAGCCTGATTGTAACAGTCACGAGTCAAGTTCAGATATGCACTCCAATGTAAAATCAAATTTAAGAGGCAGATACGCTTTCAAAATCCATCTTAAAAAATAAGAATGCAAATGTTTTTTTCAGAGTCTGTTCTTCATCTCTGAAACTGAAAACACCTCTAATTGCTAATATTTAAACCCCATTTCTGTTTAATTCTGCTGGTGGCCTGTCTTTTATTGTCATGAATATAAAAAGCATATTTACCTCATATTTATACTTTCCGGACACTTAAAGACACTTTACATTAGTCTTTCACTCTGTACTTGGTGGTGAAGCTACTCCTGTAGCCACAGCTGTCCTGGGGCAGACTGACAGTAGCGAGGCTGCCATCGGCCCTCCTGGCCACCACCGACATTCACTCACTCACCACATTCACACAGGCAATGTGGGTGGGTGTGTGCCGTGCCTAAGGACACAACGACAGTGTTGGATTCGAACTGCCAACCTCTCGATCATAGGACGACCCGCTCAACCTCCTGCTCCACCGTCGCCCCGTCACCTTATTATTACTATTCTGAGTAGATTTTAAGGTGCACATTAGAGATTTACTGTGCATTGTTGCACTGGTTAATGCAAATGGTGGATTAAAATAACATTAGATTAAAGGTTTTACTATACACTATGACATTTTAGTCATTCCCAAAGGGGCGCCAGGCTTTTTGGTGTTTACTTGTGATAGTTATTGCAGTACTGAGGTAATGTCCCTAACCTTCACAGCTTAGGTACCAATGCTTTTTCTGCTTTTAAATGCTGTCTACACCAAAGAGGCACAGCAGACTCAACATTGTTCCGAATTCTTCTCATGTATTTACATTTTCCAGCATATTCAACAAGGAATGTCAAACAACGAAACCAAGCACCATTTAAAACTGTTTCTAATCCTAAAGTTTTGCATTTCTGTGGTTTGGAGGGGAGGAGTTTACGACCAAATAAGTGACGAGACTTCTCATGAAGGGAAACCTCAATTTGGTGGCTTGTTTGCTAAAGTCAGTACCATTTCACATTTCTGAAGGAAAATCAGCGTGCCGTGCAGTCTCTTCAAAACCAGAGAAACAAAATGAAACTTTTTCATGCCAGCATCGGGCGTAACTCTTGAGTGAAGACTTTACATGATTAGAGCTTGAGAAAATTACTCTTGATAATGTTTGAACATATGGCGACTGATTTTTAGGATTTTGTGTAACATGTTGTCATGAATAGCAGGTTTACTGCGAGCCAAACTGATAAGAAGTGGCCACTGATGCACAATTAAAGACACATTTCAAGCCATTATTTTGGCTTTTTAGGACTGCCAATTGTTAGTACATGTTCAGCTTGCATGTGATTTCAAGAATGAGCCTCACTGTGTAACTCTGCAAGCCCATGCATGAACAGTATCATGTAGGTATTACGTGCTTCACATGTGTCATTCCTGAGCATGCATGTGCAAACTATGAATATGTGTGTTTATGTCAATCAACTGAGCAGTATACCGAGACGGACACCAACCCCCCCCCCCCCCCCCCCCCCCCCCCCTCAGTGCATGCATGCTTCCAAATCCCGTGAGGTGTCTACGACCATTTTACTTTTGTTTATCTTTTTCCTCTGTTAACCTGACATCTCAGGGATGTTGCATTCTCTCACACACAAGCGTGCTGAATAAGTAGCTTCTCTTTTCATTCTTAAGTGAACACAGTGAGGGGATTTGCTATACGACTGCTAAATCCTAGCTTCTATTTGGACGTGAGTGTCTCGATGACTTTATCAGAGCTAAGCCATGTTTAAAGAGGTGAATATGCTTGTAATTTTCTGTCATCACATGAAATTGAATATTTTTTACATTGAATCAAGTTAACACCCTTTATTAAAAGACGCATTGAAATAGTCGCGACAAAGTGTGGCGTTAATCAGTTCTAAATGAATGAGACTAACTCTCACAGATGAGATAGTGAGTCAAAAGGCAAATGTTTCTTTGTAATAGACAGCAGAAGGTATTAACAAATCCCACACTGTTAAATAACAAGGCATTTTGGTCCTGGATAGATTTTTGTCTCTGTCTCTCTCTCAAGACAGATGGCCGTCCACCATGAGCCTTAGGTTCTGTTCAAGGTTTCTGCCTAATAAAAGGAAGTTTGTCCTTGCCTCCGTTGCCAAAGTTCTTGCTCTTGTGGGTAAAGTTTGGTTCTGTCTTTCCCCGCTACACTTGTAACGTGCCTTGAGATAACTTTCTGTCATGATCTGGCGCCATAGAAATAAAAATGAATTGAATTGAATCAAATCATGTTCATCATAGAGAAATGTAAGTAAAGCTGTCGGCCAGCCGGATTTACTTTGAATAACAGAGTCAGTGATTGTCACCATATGTGGACTGTTAACTTCCCATTTCTGGTTTACAAACTGATTCGGTAAGACGTTGCCGACGCCCAACAACCTCCTTGTCGACCTTTCTGTCAGTCTTCATTGCAGGATGCTCACTTCTTCTTGCTCTTTGATTTTACCTCCACAAATCCAACACCTTCCTCTCTTTCCCTCTGCAGCTGACTCACACAGCTGGCGGTCGTTGTTAACCCGGGCCTTTCTTATTCACATTGAGTTTTTATGCCGGATGCCATTCCTGACGCAACTCTCTGCATTCATCCGGGCTTGAGACCGGCACAAGGGAGAAACTGGCAATGCTACGTTAGCTCCTGCTAACCGCACTACCCGTACTACCACGAGGTTGCATGACTGACTCACACGGCCACGCCCTTTTAAATGCCTCCTGACTGAACTCCTATTGGCTTATTTGGTCTCATCTACTCAGAATGTCAGTGACATATGTCACATGGGAGTAACTGGAGGGCTTCTGTCACTTTAAGAAATTCCTTGAGTGAAAAGAAACTGATTAATGGTTCTGGCAGTGTGCTATGTGAAAACCAAAGCCAATGAGAAGCCCTGCTGAGTCGAGGTTACAAAAGCAGTCTGAACTCAATGACTCAGCGATGTTGGGCGCATGCGACATGACGCTGCAGCAATTTAAAGGGGCCGTGTCCGAAGCCCTCTGAGGTATCTGAAACATGCTTTTCAAAATTAGGTGTTCACTCTTTCTGTGTTATGCAAATCACAAACATCTTCGGACCAGTTTGTTCTGCTGGGTTCCAGGTAGACGCCCCGCAGAGTCACCCAACTGATTGAGGTTTTGCCATTGTAATGATATGGATGTTTAACATACAGGGTGTATGTGCATGAAAATAAAATGCTTCAGCAAGTGTTGTTGCATCTGAGTTCTACAAACCACATTTTGTAAATATTAAGCTCTGTCAAAATGAATGATTTAATAAAAATCTCTTTTAGAGCACACCCGTTTCCGGCTGAGAACCATGGCCATGCACGGATTTAGAGGTGCTGATTCTCATCCCGACCGCTTCACACGTGGCTGCGACCCGATCCAGTGAGAGCTGGAGGGCGCAGCCTGATGAAGCCAACAGGATCACATCATCCGCAAAAAGCAGCGACCCAATCCCGAGGTCACCAAACCGGACCCCTTCAACGCCCTGGCTGGGCCTAGAAACTCTGTCCATAAAGGTTATGAACAGAATCGGTGACAGATCAATAAATACAGAAGAGATAATTATAATAATATCAGAAATGATGATGTGCACCTCAGCATTGGGACACGCTCATCAGTTGCACCCAGTAACACATCGTGCTCAAAACCCGAAACTGCAGTGATTCAAATCATTGCTAGATGTACTGTACAAATTACCGTTGTATACTAAAACAAGTGTGGACCCTTAATTAGCCCAGTTTCTTTCTTTTTTGCCTCATTTTTCTACTAATTCACATTTATTTTTTGTTCAAATTTCACATAGACATTGTGATAATATCATTATTGTGAATTCTTTATGCCGTGATATTCCTCGGGTCGAGTCAGACAAAGGTTCTTTTTCTTATCTTTTCATGGAGCAAGTAGATCAATGAATAAATAAATATGTTCGCTCCCAGGAGGGTAGACTTCCTCCTCGCGGTCTAATGTCTGCCCCTTGCTCTTTTTGCTGTTCTGCAGTCAGTGGACTTTAACCAATGGACTCTGTGTCTGATTTCTCACTCTAACCGTAAAACCTTTGAGTAATCAGGTCATTTCTTCATAGCTAAGCAGAACGGGGAGTCGGGTGTTCCCTCATTGATTTATGTGACCCACATCATTCATAAGTCTGTTGTGGCTGCCACATCAACTGTAGCCAGGATTGATTTTGATCTAAAAGTGCAGCAGATTTTTGATGCATCCTTCATACGTGTGTCTTACTCAATACCCACCTTTATCCACAGGAGAATAGGAACGCCGATCCCTTTGCACGCGAGGACAGCAATGCGTGATCATGCTTGAATTCTTGGATAACGGCTTTTCCAAAAGGTTTTTTTTAGTTCCCACATGCAGGGCCAAGGCCTACTTACTGCTATGATCAGGCTTATTCGTGGGTATAAGTGACACATTATCCTACAACAGTCTGATCTACCCTCCATTTTTCAAAATGCTGTTACTTGTCTAATGCTTTCAACTGCTAATGATGATAGTCTGAATGCATTTCTCTCCTAAACAGACAGAAAATGAAAGCATTTGAAGCAAATACTTGGAGACAGACTGGCATAACTGTGGTCCCAAAAGTTATGACATCACTGACCCTAAAGAGCTGTTGCTAAGCTAATGGATCTGACAAGCCACTCTAAGGTCTTTTCCCTTTCTTACTTTTAAGCTGCCATTGCCGGCTTTATCACACCAGCAGGTGAAATACTATCATCATCATCATCATCATCATCCAAAACTTTTATGTAAAGTCATTTCAAGATCTGGAAATGGATTTGAATCCATCTGGAACAAGTCCAGCATGCTTTTAGCACCTCAGCAATACTGGCATGGTGTGGTTTCCATGCTGCTGCACCATGTGACAGCATCGCTGCAGACAGGCCAGTGGCACGCCTCGGCTCGAGCTGAAACGCAGCACAGTATTTGACATGCTCGCTCACGGATCAATAATCTCTTACATAACACTCTGGTTGGCACAAGAAGAGAGATTCCAGCTGACTGGAACATTTGACAGGGCTTTGATTGTGCTGACCCACATTTTCCCTTCCTCCTGAGAACTGAAGGAAAATGATCAATTATCAGATCACACTTCCAAATATACATTTTTCCACACAAATTGAAGATCAAATTGTTTCTCTACTACAGGATGTGTTAACTAGTTACAGTCACTTGGGGTGTGAGGTACACATTTACACAATATAAACTCAATTGAAAAAATATATAATAAAAATCCTTCTCTTCCAACATTCATGCATTTCCCATTTGGATGAACCCCACCTCCAGCTTTGTGTTTTGAATAATCAGATTATTTAGTCAGTGTTATTACATTTTTGTATTTGTCAGTGACAACAGAAGCCATTTGATTGCAATTGTGTTGACAATTGTGCAGTTGTTTGCATCATGTGAGAGATATAACAGTCAGAAAAGCCCGATTCTTCATCTAGAAATGTAAAGTAATCTAAGTAAATGATGCGACGTGTCGACGATCGTGATGTTTTTGGGCCTTTTGCGTGGCTTCCTTCGACTGTTTAAGTCTTATCCAGTAAGTCTTAAACGTCTTAAACTTTAAGATGTTTAAGCTGAAGTGCCAATACACAACATGATCTCCCCGGTACTAATATCCAAAATCCGATTATCCTGTATGAAAATACGGGGAAACTGTATTGGTTGACAGGTATGCGGATGTTCAATAAAACCAGCTGATTGCATGCAGTATTACTTTTGCAAAGTTGTCTGAGGTTCTTCAGTTTGTCCAATCAGACGATGCTACCTAATGCAGGCATGGGCAAACCCAGGCCCGGGGGCCATATGCGGCCCGTTGGTCTTTTTAATCCGGCCCGCCAAACTTGTCCAAATTATATCATTAAATAAAATTGTATTATAATTAAACCTCATTCATTTGACCTAATCCCTGTAATGCTACCTGTAAAAGGCCAAATCCTTTAATGCAATAGCTTTCATGTGTCATTTATATTAGCTCACACAAATACTTCGTCCATCTGTTCTTGGTCCGGCCCCTCTGTCAAATTTTAGAACCTATTGTGGCCCGCGAGTCAAAAAGTTTGCCCACCCCTGACCTAATGAGACGAGCTTTGAGGTAAACCTCAGCCTGGTTCCCTGCCACATTAACCCGTCTGACTTTGCATTACAGTAAGCTCGTTACAAGTGTCCTATTTAAATGTTTGTTTCACTAGAACGTCCTCCAGACAAGCTCCTCTGAATCTTTCGAGTTTACCATCAGTAGCTTTGGTACAGCACATGGATAATTATTTGCAATGGCTCTTTGGGAAGTAGTATCTTATTATGTTTATATATTATGAGAAATAAGGGTGGGATTAAATATGTTTTCTTCTTCTCACTCCCTTTCAGGCAGAATTGGCATATTATTTATTTGTTTAAATGTGGCTAGTGCAATGTGGAACGGGTTCTTTTGTTTGCTTATTTTGTCATTGCCTGAAATAAATAAATACATAACATAACATAGTGGTGACTCATGAGACGCTTCCTGCTTCTATAAATAACCTCTGAAGTGCCAGTAAGACCACATAACCATTTATTTTATCCTTGCTTCATTAGGAACGTAACACATCAGTCCATGTCTTGTTTCTTACAATAAAGTTATTTGTTCTTCTAAAATGCAGTATTTTTATAAATTAGGTGGTTTTTGACATCCAAATTTGATTTTGTATTTCTTTTTTTTATCTTCAACCTACAAGAATCCAAGTTTGAGGATCTCCCTTATCTTTATAGTTCCAAGGTCAGTGTCCCAGATTTTCTACGTGGACAAATATATATATATATTCATAGCACTCAAACTTATTTTTATCAAATCTTAGCTTGGCGAATGCTACATTTTGCAAAGAGCAATTCCAGTATGCAATATTTTACAGTCAAAGCCAACACTGAAATTCAAATGATTACAAATTAGTAAAGGTGACATCTTTAGTCCAGGCTACTTAAAAAAGGAAGAAAAAAAACATTGTACCATGAAGAAAAAGAGCGGAATCTGCAGGAAGGAGAAGAATGAATGGAATGAAAGAATTGGAAAGGAGAGGGGCGGGGTGGCAGTAGCGCATGGGAGTGATGAGACTCAGTAACGGAAATGAGAAAGAACCCAAGTATTTTTCCGGAGAGGCTTCCTGCACAGATGCACATGCAGAATACTCTTTTACTCTTTTCAACATCTTATTCTGTAGAAGTACCAAGGGTGAGGAAACACTCTCGTGATGTCCAGTTATCGCTCACACAGCCGGGATATAGAATGCAGCATAAAAACATTTGAGACACGCTAACATGTGTGCGTGTTTGAGTATAGAAGAGACTGCAATCTGGAGTCCATTTTAAAAGCAGCAACTCATGAGGTGTTGACTTGTGTAAGAAAAGAGGCCTGCTGTAGAACACAGGAGAACAAACTGGCTGTCCAGGGCAAAGGTCACTGCTACTGTCAGACATGTTCAGACATGTAGCGCTGATGGTCTTTTCATGTGTTTGCTGGTGAGAAGAGCACCAGCAAATGAAATGTGTAGAAATAACAACACATAACTCATGATAAAATGAGATAAGAAACAGTCTGCCCATTGAACTTCAGCCAGAGGGTCACCGGTTGAAGTCCTGGCTCAAACAAACATACGGAGTGTGGATATGGTTGCTGGAGAGGAGCCAGTGTTTGTGTGTGTGTGTGTGTGTGTGTGTGCGTGCGTGCGTGTGCGCGTCGAGTCTCCCCCTGATGATGATGAATATATTTATTCGATAGAATGTTAGGGCACAAATACAGCCAAACAGTAGCATGTATTAGAGTACAAATACAGTCAGACATCCTGTCTAAGAGGAGCATTTCAAAAAAGCCCTTGCGGTCTTGTTTCCGTTGAAAGTCCTTTGGGACCATTTCTGAGAGAGCTGTTTGAGACAGGAAGTAGGGAAGCTGTCCTGCAGCCTCCGTTTGTTATTTTGACCAAAGACCCAGATATTTCATGTGAGCTCCTGAGAACTGCGTTAACTTGTGTAAAAAGGGTAGAAAATTGGACCTCAATAGTTCTCAATAATTCTGATCCACTCTCCTGTCCAGACGGTGGCAGCAATGAGCTGAAGAGCCATTTGACAACCGCCATCGCAGAAGAAGACTGGGAAGGAAAACGTAGAAGAAGAAGCAGCACGAGGCTACTTCTAGCAGCCCCAGCAGCGGTAGAAGTTTCCGGCCTCGCCAGCAGCTCAAGCTCCGGTAAATAGCAAAGAGGGTTTCTGGCGGCTTCCGGTCTCACCGGCTGTCTGGAGAGACTCTGTTCTGTTCTCGTTACCGGAACACGGTAGCAGCTGAAGCTAATGAAGCTAGCTTAGCCTGCTAGCCAGGAACGGACTTCGACACCGCGGAGCACATCAGCGGGAACAAAGAGACTTTCGGGGGTCGTTGCTGCTGGGACGGAGTCAGAATGTGTGACGTCCGGACGCTGAGAGCTTTCGTCCAGCAGCGACTAACTGCTGCTGCTGAAGACATCATCGAGCAGTTTGAAAGAACGCTAGCAAAGTACGAGGAGCAGCTTCGGGGAGGACAGAAGCTGCTGGACGCTGTTCTGGGTCCTCGAGTCCACCTCCAGAGAGCAGGTTGGTCCGGTCTGGTTCTGGTTCTGGTTCTGGTTCTCACTGCTGGGATGGAACTCGGTGGAACATTTACTGAAATGGTGTTGGGTAAAATCAAAGGACCATGTTTGTGTGTCCGAGTTCAGGGAGTCCAGCTCAGGAGTCCGTTCTGGTTCCTCCACATGCAACCGGTCCAAGGGCTCGATCCATAAAGCGAATAAGAGCAGCTGGTGCTGGTTAGTCTGTCCAGATCCGGTTCTGTGAAGTCCAGCAGAGGTTCAGTTCAGTTCCTGAGGAAGGCTAACGATCTGTTTACCCAGAGGTTCTGACCAGAGACAGGAAGGTTGATGTTCACTGACTTTAATTATAAAACTAATTAATTAAAAGCAGAGACCTACATGTGTTTAATTGTTTCAGCTTGTATGACGTTAAATATTGTCAATGACATTCTCAGTTTTCTTTCTATCGTGATAATAGGTTTAGAGTTTGGGTTATAATAGTTACCAGGACAACAGCTTAAAGTGATCCCTGACTGTTTTGACAAATTGGTCTAAAAACACAAGAACTTATCTCTACTACGTAAATACATAGACAAAAATATATAATTATTTCTTAAGCTATAAAAGCCATTTTGTTTGGGGGGGGGGGCGCCAATGTTGTTTACGTCGCAAGGCATTCTGGGTGTGACGTGATTTGGTTGCAGCACCCAGCTCGCTGCTATTGATTAGTATGGCAGAGATCTTTTAGCAGCGATCAGCTCCTCCGTTCGGCCTCCAGTCGGAACCACAGCGCCGGCAAAGACCTAAAGTCCGACCAGCCAGACACCCTCATCCATCAAACTGTTCCTGGAGATCCTGCCCATGAACATCTCAGAATGAAGTGGTGACATGTTTGATTTGTGTGGAGAATCTGGACATGGCCCTCAATGTGGGACCAGATTGTGTAACAGCAACGAATCGGGTCCCTGAACTTCCACAGTACTTGCTGCTGGACTGGAACAAGGAGACGGTCGAACCAGCATCGCCTTTATATTATAGCATCTAACTTAATAGATACGAAAGTCCATGTAATGGTCAATATAGTTTATATATTTGAAATTAGTTTATTTCAAAGGGGGAAATGCAATTTCATAAAACACATCAAGGTTAACTTTCGTTGCCCGACAGGGCAACCACCAGATGAAAAGTGCCTGCCCAAAACCATTTGATGGTTGCACAAAAATATAGTAGTTTTTTTTGTAATGTGTAAATAGACGGACTAATGATTGTCAGGATTCAAAAAGGCCTGAATATTATTCTGACCAAGATGAGAGAAATGTTTTTTTTGTGTGATTAATGCGAACATTTACTCTTTTCTTTTTTTCTCCCAACCCTCTGTTACGCCGAAATCCAATAAGGTGTCCTGAGGTTTAGGTTTTCTTTCTTGGAGTGCAAAAATAAATATTTCCCAACTGCAGCAGCTTTGTGACGATTTCAATTCCATCGAGCCCCAACACTAAATACAGATTCTCCTAAAAGGTAGATAAACACAAAGCATCCATTATTCATGAGCTTAAATGTTTAAGAACAGGGGTTCGTGTTTCTTCCTATTTTTGCTATGTTCCAGACTTTATGAATCAAAGCTTTTCCAGAGATATGACATTGAGTAGCTCATTTAACCAGGTGTTGAAGCGAGGTGCAGGTGAGGCCTTCCGGTTCCGTGAGGATGAGCCTTCTGGCCACCACTGTCCCAAGAAGCAAAGCACTCCTCAGTTGTTGTGGAAAGTTTTGTGTTTGCGTTAAGCACTCGAACAAAACCATGTCGCTATAGGGGCAATGTCCCTGTGATGTACCCCTGAGTAAATAAAAAAGAAAAATGCTAGACCAAAATTGTTGTATGACAGAACATTCCCAAGATGACTGCAACAATGATCCTTCAGCCAATTCACATTTATGCACTGAACCCTGAACCCTCCATATTTACCTTCTGTGTACGTAGAAGATTCATCATGAACACGTACAAACTGAAATCTATCAGATAAATATGATCTAAACCAGTTCAATGCAGATCCTCTAACGCCAACTGATTGTTCCAGCCTCTGTAACAGAATCTGATGATCTGTTGTGTCAAAGGCTGCACTGAGATCTAATAAAATAAGCACGGAGACAAGTCCATTATCAGATGCTATTAAAAGGTCATTGGTGACTTTAACTAATGCTGTCTGTGTGCTATGATGAGCTCTGAAACCTGACTGGAATACCCCAGATAACTTATTGTCTTGTAAGAAGTCACACAGCTGACTGGCAACTGCTTTCTCTAGAATGTTTGACCGAAATAGAAGGTTTGAAATTGGCCTATAGTTAGCTGATACATACAGTTTGTTGTTGTTGTTGTTGTCTTGCGTTCCAATCGGTTTTTGTTCAAGAGCTTGTATGCGACTCGTGATCGGAGCCTTGCTGCTCAATTTCCTCCACTCTCTTAATTAGCGCCGTTTGTTTCTTTGTAAAGGCTTCCAATTCTTACTCGAGCATGTTGAAGCGTTTGTTCATTGATTCCAATATCTTATCCAACATCTTTTCCACCAGTTGACGACGCTCCATCAGAGCGAGGCTCAGAAGCGTGACTCCTGTTTCTGATTGCTTCACGTGTCCTTGTTTTTTGCCTGCATCATTATTGCCTATTTAGGTTAACTCTACACGTAAAGGACAGATACTGAGCTTTGAGATGCCCACGTTTTGTGAAATTCTCTGATAGGGAGGCAGAATTTAAAGATAAATCACAGATTCTAACTGGAGTTGTGAAAAGGCTGATGAAGTTTAGAAGTCATAATCTAACACTACTAAATAAATAATGAAGGTCCCAATAATATAGTAATGACCAAGTTTCATTTTCTGCAGCTTTTGGCAGAATAAAAATCAGGACTTTTTTTAATGAAATTTGTTAGAGAAATCAAAATAATTTCTTTGTAAAAACACATTGATCAGCTGGAATCTTGCATAAAAATGAATAGGCCAATCTGAGCAATTACAACCAAATATAAATATGTATTTATTTCTTGTTTAGATGTTGGACTGCTGTTGGCCACAACAGAAGAAGTTGACCCTGAACGGCACGATTTCAGACCCAATCGGGACCAGGACGGCCCACCAGAGCTGCCACACATCAAAGAGGAACAGGAGGAAGTCCAGACCAATCAGGAGAAAGCACAGCTGCATTGGCCGAAGGAGGAAGATGATGTCACAGAGTTAACATTCTCTTCAGTCCCTGTGAAGAGTGAAGATGATGATGGAGGGAAACCTGACTCCTCACAGATTCATGATGAAGAGATGAAAACAGAGGCTGATGGAGAAGAATATGTACGTCCAGAACCAGATGAAGACAAGATGTCCCCGTCCTCTGAATCAGAGGACGGGGACACTTGTGACCTGGAGGAGACCAGTGAACATCAGTCAGACTTGGAGCAGTTGAGAAACAACAAAGAACCTGAATGTAATACTGAAAATACACCAGGTAGCTCCTCTGAATGTGTTTCCAGCTCTGGTGACAAGAAACATCTGCAGGAACACGGTGGAGGCCAAACAGCAGTGAAACCATTTAGTTGTTCAGTTTGTACAACAAGTTTTCCATTTAAATCAGTGCTTCTCAGGCACATGAGAATCCATGCAGTTGACAAGCCTTTCAGTTGTTCAGTGTGTGATAAAGGATTTACGCAGGATGGATATCTCAGGCTGCACATGAGAAAACACACAGGGGAGACACCCTTTAGTTGTTCAGTCTGTGCTAAAGGATTTAGAGAGAGTAGAAATCTAAGCCAGCACATGAGAATCCACACAGGGGAGAAACCATTTAGTTGTTCAGTCTGTGCTAAAGGATTTAGATATGCCAGTAATCTAAGGCAGCACGTGATAATCCACACAGAAGAGAAGCCCTTTAGTTGTTCAGTCTGTGCTAAAGGATTTAGAGCGAGTAAAAATCTGAGCCAGCACATGAGAATCCACACAGGGGAGAAACCATTTAGTTGTTCAGTCTGTGCTAAAGGATTTACGCAGGATGGATATCTCAGGCTGCACATGAGAATCCACACAGGGGAGAAACCATTTAGTTGTTCAGTCTGTGCTAAAGGATTTAGATATGTTAGTAATCTAAGGCAGCACATGATAATCCACACAGGGGAGAAACCCTTTAGTTGTTCAGTCTGTGCTAAAGGATTTAGAGAGAGTAGAAATCTAAGCCAGCACATGAGAATCCACACAGGGGAGAAACCATTTAGTTGTTCAGTCTGTGCTAAAGGATTTAGATATGCCAGTAATCTAAGGCAGCACGTGATAATCCACACAGAAGAGAAGCCCTTTAGTTGTTCAGTCTGTGCTAGAGGATTTACACGTGGTGCTCATTTAGAGAAACACAAGTGTCTTAGTAACAGCAGTTCAGTTAAATTAAAGTGGCAATTTGAGAGGGCTGTATGATGTGGTGTGTACCGCTACCAGTGTTGTGAAAGTAACTAGTAACTTAAAGTAATATTACTTTTTACCAGTAACGAGTAGTGTAACTTGTTACTTTTTCATTTTGAGTAATATTACTTTAACTTTTTTTTTCAAAAGTAATATATTACTTTTTTCACTCCGACCGGATACGGAAACGATCCATCTGTCTAGGTTTGAGGTACCCTGGAGGTTATACAACAACAATCCCTCTGGTTGTTTTTTCCATTTCTTTTTTCTGGGGGGCGCTCCCGGTGGACACTGCAGTAATTCACCACTGACCACTGCACCGTGACAAATGACAGTGTGATACCTACAGCCCACAGGAAGGGGGGGTTATACATGAAAGAGACTTGGACTGAGTGGCTGTGGGGTCAGCAAGGTTTCCTGGGAACTAGAGGTGAGGCAGCGAGACAGATGCTCGGTCCTTCTGTAAATCCTTTGGTCAGTTTCTAAAGCTCGGGGCAGCAGAACAGAGGAGCTGCATCATCCATCACCCTGTCACCACTGCGAATACGAAGGACCCTTCTCCGGCCCCTCGCCTGCTGGTCAGTGGACACTTTTATTCAGGCCCAGCAGTGAGGAGTTAAACTGAAGGACAAACGTGGGCAAAACGCCGCAGACCTCGCTGAGCCTAAAGACCCCGCTCTGAACAAAAGCCATCCGACCAAATGTCCCTTCTACCTTGAGTA
Organism: Brachionichthys hirsutus; assembly: GCF_040956055.1. Lineage (NCBI taxonomy): Eukaryota > Metazoa > Chordata > Actinopteri > Lophiiformes > Brachionichthyidae > Brachionichthys > Brachionichthys hirsutus. The sequence goes on from NC_090907.1 coordinate 12,456,926, forward strand.
ACAATCATGGCCTGATCTGAATGCTGCACACAATATTCCTATAAAAACAGGTTTCCACTCGGGTCCACAAGCTCTTGAATAATGATCCTCAAAAGCACAACATTTTCAAGACGAAAGTAATTCTTGCAAAAATAACGCGACATTTTATCGAGGTTTCTTTTGCCAATTATACTGCTGTCTGTTGTCTATGAAAAGCATGCGAAGTGAAATATTAGACACTTGGAAGCTTTGAAAGGGTGGGGTTGAGAAACTTGCAACCCCCCCTGCAGCCCTGAAGAGCTTCGGTGGAGCCAAACCTGGGCCAGCAGGTCAACCCGAGATTAAATTCTGAAACATTCAGAGGTCAGGGGCAGAGAATATGAGATCAGCCTTCCTCTTAGCTACAAGGCTGTTCACTGACTATAACTATTCAGCTATTTCAGAGAGGAATGTAAAAATGTTTTCCCTGCACCTCAGTCCACCGCTAGGGGGAGCAGAGATAAACAAGGGCTCCATGTTGGAAAGAGCGCCTGCAGCATCCATGAATAGCAGGATCAATCCTTTGTGAGAACGTCGCTGTGCTGAACAGGGAGTATTTACACCAGGGGTCCCCAAACTTTTTCCTGTGAGGGCCAAATAACTTTTCCCTTCTCTGATTGGGGGCCGGGGTCAGTTTGTAACAGAAAAAGTGTGATGATCGCAGGGGTGCGTAACATAAAACTTTATTGTTTTCCAGCCACACATAACCAAATGACCCTCAATGGGTTCTTCACAGAAAAAAGTCAAGAAATGAATAATAACACTATGAAATAAACAATAACAAATAAGCCTCCATGGAACATTAACTTTCTGTCGTGCTGTGCACAATCTTAACAGGAAAACTTCAGCTTGGTTGTCAGAGCAGAATATCTTATATTACTCATATGAGCAGCCACTCAAAGTTCTTGTGTTCATTCCTTATAATCCATTTGTAGGTTCCAGTAGGCATGTAGCCACTGTTTGCAGCCCTCTCTCTCATTCCTGTGAAAACCACAAAGCAAGCAGGCTGAGAAACCAGACTAAGTGATACAGCACACTACATTTCACTACCAGTGTGGTTGTGGAGATGGATTTTACTATGTTTATATTTGTTTATACTCAGAATGACTCATTGTATGTTTATCAGTGTGAGCTGTGGGCCTGCATCTGGCTGGTGAGAAGTTGAATGTCAGGTTCCATTCTGGTCACAGCCAGTCTCAGACACTGATGCAGATGTTCATCAGTCAATCTTGATCTCATCGGATTTTTCAGCAGTTTCATGCGTGAAAAGGTTTGCTCGCAGACATATGTGCTGCCAAAAAGTGTGGACATCTTCATAGCGTGTTTCTTTACGTTAGGGTACGTGTCATTTGGGAGGACAGCGTAGAAGTCAATGAGACTCTTGGGATTAAATGCGTCTTTGAGAACATCACAGTTCTGTAACTCGGCTAACTCAAACTGATAAGAAGGCTGGGCTTCATCAATATCGGCAACAAAGGGGTTCTGGAAAAGACAGATTTCTTTTGCATTAACGTGAAGTTCACGGAATCGCACACCAAACTCCTCCTTCAGCATTTCCAGTGCTTGCACACACCTTTCAGCTGGGAACGGGACGGCTGGGTTCTCTGCAGAGAAGCTCTGTGTGACAGGGAGATGGATGAAGTTGTGCTTTTTCACTTGTTCCAAAAGCAGCACCAGTTTCACCTCAAATGCTTTTATGTGGGAATACATGTCGCAAATGAGTTTCCCCTGGCCTTGTAGCTGCAGGTTAAGGCTGTTCAGCATTTCTGTCATGTCTGTTAAAAATGCGAGGTGCCATTTCCACTCTGTGTCGATCAGCTCTGGGACCGTTTTGTCTTTTGAATGAAGAAATGCATTAATTTCGGGTAGCAGCTCGTAAAAACGCCTCAAGGCTCTGCCGGGGGCAACCATCGGACCTCTGTGTAGTACAGCACATCTCCGTGCGCAGACTCAGTTCAGACAGGAGTTCTTGGAACTGCCTGTGTTTAAGTCCCTTTGCTCTGATGAAGTTTATGCATGACACCACAACCTTCATAACAGAATCCCACATCAACACTTTGCAGCGCAGTGCTTGCTGGTGAATTAGGCAGTGGACTTGTAGCGGAGCGGTGAGACCCCGTTCTTCCGTCTCCCGCTTCATGCGTCCTATTAGACCTCGAGACACGCCCACCATACTCGGAGCCCCGTCAGTTGTGATGCTGGCCAGCTTCGACCAGTCCAGGTCCAACTCTTCCATGGTTTGGCACACTTTGCCAAAAATATCCTCCCCCGTCGTAGTCCCTTTGAGACTTTGGAGGGCTGCCAGCTCCTCGCACATCTCAAAGTTTGCGTTAACTCCACGAATAAAAATGAGCAGCTGCGCTGTGTCCTGCACGTCCGTGCTCTCATGCTAATGAAAAAAAGTAAAATTCTTTCGTCTTCCGCTTCAGCTGGCCGTAAACATTCGCCCCGATTTCTTCAATGCGCCTGGTGATTGTACTCGCCGACAGACTCACGGCATTAAAGACGTCGTTCTTCTCGGGACACACCTCCTCCGCGACGGCGTCAATACATTTTTTTACAAACTCTCCATCAGTGAAAGGTTTACCGCTGCTTGCTATCAGTTGAGCAACCCGAAAGCTGGCCCGAACGACTGCCTGGTTCCGCTGAGCTTGGCGTACAAATGTATTCTGCTGCACTAACAGTCCATTTTTTAGCTTTGAGAGTTTTTCTGTTCGCATTTGGCCTTGCAAGCTATCATAGTCTTTGTGGCGGGATTCATAGTGTCGGCGCAGTTTGTATTCTTTAAATACCACCACCGAATCTTGACAGATGAGACAAACAGCCTTTTCTTTGCATTGCACAAAAAAATAATTGTTTGTCCACCGCAGGTTAAATACTCTGCATTCTGAATCAATTTTTCTCTTACCTAACCGTTTCGTCATGATTCCGTTCTCTCTTTGACAGGTGGGGGGGGGGGGGGGGGGAGGAGGGGGCTACGGGGTTTTTTTCTGGCGGGGGGCCAGATAAGGGCACTGATTGGTAATGTTCAGGGGGCCGGGCCAAAAGTGGAGGCGGGCCTTACCCGGCCCACGGGCCGTGGTTTGGGGACCCCTGATTTACACCAACAGGCTATTGATCAGTTCAGCATGGAGACGATGCGATTGGTGGAGAGGGGAATTCACAGAGCTGTCAATAAGCAGTGTCAGAGCTATAGGCTTAATGCAAAGCTGTTGCTCCTCAAACGATCAAAAAAATAAGAAAACAAACAAAATATAATAATAATAATAATACATTTTAATTAAAGGTGCCTTTCTCGGCATTCAAGGACGCCACAAATACACACACAACAATAACATCTAGAATAAGAAATTAACTGTACAGGAAATAAATTCGGAAAGTTATATGGATTCTGACTGCTGATTTTTTCTTTTTGATCCGCAGCCATTTTTGGTAGCGACAGTCACCTCCAGGCCCCGATTCACCATATCTTTTCCATTTAAGCGATCGAGTTTCTCCCGATGGAGCCGGTTAAAATCATTGCACGTTGATTTAAGCGCAGCACGGAAGTCAGCGATCAATGTAGTGAGCCGCTCAAACGCTGCTTGCTTCTCCACCTTCAGCGCTTCCTTGGCGACGGTCACCTCTTGAGCCAGCTTCACCTGATAATGATAAATATGATGAATATATTTATGAGATAGAATGTTAGAGTACAAGTACAGTAATATGTATTACAGTACAAGTACAGTCAAACAGTTGTATGTATTACAGTACAAGTACAGTCAAAAAGTAGTGTGTATTACAGTACAAGTACAGTCAAACAGTAGCATGTATTACAGTACAAGTACAGTCAAACAGTTGTATGTATTACAGTACAAGTACAGTCAAAAAGTAGCGTGTATTACAGTACAAGTACAGTCAGTAGAATGTATTACAGTACAAGTACAGTCAAACATCCTGTCTAAGAGGAGCATTTCTAATCATTGACATTTAACAATACCAATAAAATACCAATAAATGGGGGGGAGGGGGGGGGGGGGGTGTTGATCCGGAGAGAGTCGTGATGACTATCTCCGTTTCTGCCCCCCTAAAAGGTGTATTTTTAGGGCCGTTTTGAAGGAGGCCAAAGAGGTGCATGTTTTGAGGGCAGGAGTCAAGCAGTTCCACCCTTAGGGGGCAGTATTGTAATGCACACCTTCTCCTTTTCGTGGTGACCTCTGGCCTTCTCCGCCTCTTCTAAGAGATCGAGTTTCTCCCGATGAAGCCGGTTGCAATCATCGTCCGATGATTTGAGAGCAGCACGGAGTTTAGCCATCCCTTTGCTGGTTCTCTGAAGAGTTGTGGAAACTATGGAGGGATAAAGCTGATGAGTCAGGCTGGATGCACAGTAGCATAGCATAGTAGCATAGCATAGTTAGCTCTGGCTAAACCTTCCTTTCCACAGGATGAGCTGATAGACTTGGCCGGTTGTTTCCCTGCCAGCGCTGTCCATGGTCCTAAAACATCATGATAAACCGGAGATTCCAGGAAGTCAGTTTTCTTTTTATTGTTTGATCGCCAACTGCACAGAAATCAGTAAAATGAAAACCGTAGAGCCAAGTGCGGGTCTGCAGAGAAACGGTTTCGGCCTCGGCAGCGGTGATGGCGTTGCGCGCGCTCCCGACACCCGCAGAAGAGAGAGAGCGTGCCGGACAGCAAATGGCGGGGCGTTCATAGACGCTCCGTCACAACCTACAAAATCGTTTTCTTGTGTTGCTTATAAAATAAAAAGTGTCCAGCGGTCACCCACGTCGACTTCTTTACACGCTTTTCTAACCTTCCATATGCTTCTGCCGCAAACAGTCTTGTCTCGCTTAATCGCTTCTATCCTTCATGTTCACGTTTTTTTGTGTTATAAATTCCACCTTCTTGTTTTTTAATCCAGGGTTCTTGTCTTTTACTTCAGGGTTCTTGTTTTTTAATCCAGGGTTCTTGGTCTCGATGTGCCGAAGCAGTTTTGAACCCTTCATTGCCTCGTTAACAAAGCAAGGCAGCTGTAGATGAACCCGAGTTTTAAGTCTGACTCCTGGTTTGTCTGCTAAAAGAGGTTTTATTTTCTTGGAGGTCGTCAGGTGCCTCTCCTTCCTCCTCAGTTGGACTTTCCCATTAGCAAAGAAGCTCTCCAAAGACGTTTGTGTTTTAATTTAATTTTCGCGAGTTCACGTCTGTTTTTAGTAGCGTATCACGTAAAGCAGCGGCCCCCAACCACCGGGCTGTGTGTGTGCTGAACGTTCAAATTGTTTTTTTGTTTTTTTTCGATTATCAGTCTGAAGATGTTTTATTTTGGAACTTGACTTCTGTGCGGAATGATGCACAGACGTCTGCATACCTCTGTGCGTCTCGACAGGTCTCGGTCACGTGATAGGTTAGTTTGTGCGATAGAAGAGTTTGAGCGGTACTTCCCGACCACAAAAGACCGACGGACTGCAAAAGAATGGATCCGTGACCCATTTGTGAACAAATGTGGTGAATCGAGCCTGTCCTGCTTCCATTTCTAACTTCCTATCTTTGTGGAGCGGGATTTTCTGCAGTGACCGCAACCAAAACCAAACTTGGGGTGTTTTTGTCTCCCGTTACCCCTCGATAGGACCGGCTCATTGCAGAGAAACAAAGTCAATGCTCCTACTAATTTGATTGACTTGTTCACCTTGTTATATAGAAATGATCGGGTATTTCTCCTTCGTTGAATGCTGATTGTGAGTCGCTATATTTAAAAATAAACCTCATCAGTGCAGTCACTTGAATTGAGTTTTTTATTATAATTATTTCTTATTAGAAAGTATTTTTGTTCTAAAATAAATACTTTCTTTTACAGAGATGTTGATTATTAATTTATGAACAAAATGTTGTTTATTGTCTGTTGATTTGCATTTGCAATAAGACCACTGCGGATTATTTATTATTCGACTACGCCAGGATGGCTGCGTCATTAACGATTATCGAGCAAATTGTCTTAGATGAAACCGGTCCCTGGAGCAAACAAGGTTGGGGACCGCTGACGTAAAGCATGAAAATTTACAGGTGAATGTTATGTTGGTGAAAATCCGGTCGTTTTTCAAAATAAAACACCTTTTAGACGGACCTGTACCGGGCCGCGGCCCAGTGGTTGGGGAGCACTGCTGTAAATGAGAAAAATCATAAGTATGAACCAAAATTTGTGATGGGAATAAATTAACACATCTATTAATGTGGAAAAGTTCCATTCAAATGCACGCAAGAACTGATATAAAAAAAAAGCAACCGAAGTAGGCAAGATAAAGAACATTCCCCAAATCAATGCCGCGGAAAAGATGGCACTTTCAGGATCAGCACTGGACAGCTCCATATGTAGCCGACTACCTATGGAGCTGTCCAGTGCTGATCCTGAGCGCCAGCATGTGCTGATCAACATATCAGCACATGCTGGAAAAAACTAAAAAGCTCAAATAACTTTCAATAGTCACCGCCAGCAGATTATTGATTTCCTGACTGCAGCGTGTTGCTATTGTTATTGCCATGTCGCTGAATTTTTCTGTTTGATCAGTTCACTACTTTAGTTACAAACATTGCATATTCAATTGTATAGGTGTAAAAATATATGGATAGATTATTGTTGTTATTATAATATAAATCCATTCAATTGATCAGGTTAAGAAAACTACACTACTCCATTGATCAATAATCAAAATTATTCAAGTAAATAATATAAAACAACAAAGAAAGACAAATATCATCCAACACAAGTCATGGCATTAACTTTGTTGAAAACTCTTTTGTCACAGTTGAGAGGAGCAGAACTGCAGTCCAACCAACAAATGTGGGCTGTTAAGAACACGTGACAGATGCAGCATTTTACAAAAACAAATGTCTGCACACAGCTCTCGCGGGTCACAAAAATTACTTGAAAAATAATTGATGAAAAATTGCCTTTTCATCAATGTCTTGGGGTTCTCTGTAATCTTATAACAAATTAGAGATGCGACATGAAACCACAACATCTCAGTAGATGCTCTTTGGCACTTACCGTTGGACTGAGTCCATATTGTTTGAATGATTCTAGAAAGGACCGAGTTCATCTGACTGTGAAGAGGGCGGCTGTGGCTCAGTTGGTAGAGTGGGTTGTCCAGTGATCAGAAAGTCGGTGGTTTGAATTCCAGCTCCCCAGGAAGCTGAAGCGGGCTGGACTCTCCTCTGTGCTGCTTGCAAACTTTTACCGGGCCACGATAGAGAGCATCCTGTGTCTCAGTGCGACCGTGTGGTACGGCAGCTGCACGGCGCGGGACAGGAAGGACCTATCCCGGGTGGTGAGGACAGCTCAGGGGATTGTGGGTCACCGTCTGCCTGATTTGGACTCTGTTTACACCTCCAGAGTCCAGAGGCGGGCCAGAGGCGGGCCAGACGCATCGCCACAGACCCCACCCACCCGGGCCACAAACTGTTTGTCCCGCCCCCATCAGGGAAGCGGTTCAGGACAATAAGAAGCAGCACAGCGAGGCTCAGGAACAGCTTCTTCCCCCGGGCTGTGAAAGCAGTCGTTCCCCTGTAGCGATCTGGGACTCGGAATGCTCTGTGCTCTGTGCCTGTCCCGCTGTGCTGCTGTTGCTATTTTGTAGTATTTGCTGGATTCTCTCTGTGTATATATATTGTTGTTTTAGGAGAGATTTGGGTTTTTGTTTTATGTCCCGATGTGTGTCTGAAGCCGTGGGCCTTCACACGATTTTGTTATGTTAGCATAATGATAAAAAACTCTTGAATCTTGAATCTTTCATCGCTTCAGCCCACATTTTTGACTTCTTAGAGTCCATTGCCTCTTTAAATGTTTTAGGCATGTCATAAATCACCCTGTATAAATAATTTACACTTCCACATTCGTCATCATTACACTCAGCTTTACACTGGTACTCCTTTAAATATTCTGGAGCCTTTCTCTGCCTTTTAGGATACCTCCTTTCTCCCTGAGTACTATCTGCCTGGGTCGGACCTGCCTCAGCGGTCTCCTCAACACAAGGCTCTTTACTCTCCTTAGGCTGACCCTGGTTGGCGACCTCTTGTGGTGCATCACCGTAACGCTCCATGTCATCCCCCATATCACAGTCTGTCTGAGTGTGGCTATCTGCGCTACTTTTAGTGATGAATTTTACCAGCCTATGTTTTGGGACTTTTCCTGTCTCCGGATAATACACATTATATGCTGGACTGTATTTATCATAGCCAATAAAAATTCCCTTATCACACCTGGAACCCAGCTTCTTTTTATCCTGCTTATATGTGTAGCACTCAGAGCCGAATATTTTCATGTTGGACAGGTTAGGTGTTTTTCCTGTGAAAACACGGTAAGGTGTTTGCTCCAGCCGCTTGCTGTAGCACCTGTTCCGGATTTGAGCTGCTGTCTGTACGGCATATGTCCAGAGCTGCTTTGGGAGGCTGCTCTCCAATAGCATACATCGTGACATCTCAAATAAGGTTCTCCAGCTTCTTTCAGCAGTTCCGTTCTGATGAGGTGAGTAGGGTGCACTCGTCTCGCCTGTCCCGCTGTGCTGCTGTTGCTGTTTTGCACTATTGCTTGCTGATTCTCACTCTCTTTGTGTATATATATATATATATTGTTGTTTTAAGATGATAATCTGATTTTTGTTTTTGATTATACCGATGAGTGCCTTAAGCCGTGGGCCTTCACGCGATTTTATTACGTTCGCATAATGATAATAAAGTATCTTGAATCTTGAATCTTATACACCCAACCACGAAATGTAAAAGTGAATCGGGTGTTGATGTGTATTTTTAACTGATTCTTGAATCAATAAATGGACTTGGAATAAATGTAATATTTTTCCTGACCTCATTCTGGATCAGATCCGGAAGACATTTTTCATCATAGCGCATCTCGGACCCCTTTATGACCAGGATTTTTGCCGAGTGAATTTGAATGCATATCCTCCATTATAAGTAAATGGGAAAATTCAGATTTTAAATATTTAAGCAACAAATGATCTTTAAGAAAAAAATATTTACAACATAACAATAAAGAATATATACAGTTGTGTCGTCAGGCAGATGAATTACATCTGCTTAAAGACTGCAGTCACTGCACTCTCTGCATCTTGCTCGTTACTCCCTGCCTCTCTCTCTTCCTTTTCTTGCCCTGCACAGAAACATGAAGTCCAGTGAGATCTCGGCTCAGACGACCCGTGTGTGTGAGCCGGTGTTGTCGTCGTGGTGACGCTATATACTCACGTAGTTACTTTTTCCCGTCCATTCTGGGTGCTGCTGCAGGTGCAGTAATTTCTCTCTTTCGGCTCGAGCGTAGAATTTATTTTGCTCCTCCAGTGACAGCGACTTCCACTGTGGACAGATGACAAACACACACAGTCGGTCATAACGCGGAACACACACTAGCACACGCAATGATGATGCAGCGATGATGCAGCGATGATGCAGCGAACACAGGAAAAGATTCATCTCTGCTCAGCGCTATAAACGCATGGATGCAGACGGAGCCTCTGTCCAAACCGTGGCTTTCATTTCTGCAGCGTATTTCGCTGTTAGACGAAACTGATGAAATGTGAGCGTCCCAAACGTCCTAAACTAAACGTCTTACCTGCCGCCCCAGCGCTGCATTCACGGCGCCACTCCCCAGGCGTCTGATGCTGGGGTCCACAAACGGCCGATGCTCCCTCAGGAACAGCATGAAGGCGTTTGGAGGCTTCTTCACGTATGCACGGCCGTCGTCCAAATTGCTGTAGGTACGAATCCTGTCACACATTTAGGGCGCCCAAGTCAACAGAGTGATTCACAACGTGTGTTGGTAGAAGACATTTTAGTCTGAATTGGAGAATGAAGAAGAGTCCATTCAGGATGAAAGTGCCCAGAGAGAGGGAACTCACCGTTTGGTCTTGGATTTGGAGGCTCCATCTGGAGGTGGAGCGCCGTACTGGCAGAACACGGCCTGTGGGAGAACGTAGAGCGGTTCTCCGTTCCTTCAGAGACGAGACAAGCGTTAGATCACAGAAGCAGCGTGAGACCGTCAGCGGCTGCTTTCATTCTGTCCGGCACTTACAGCATTCCAACAAACTGCCGGTGCTGGTCCATGCATGCAGGGATGTTCACCACTGGGAGGTCCTGAACCTGCATGCATGAGCAGAACATGGTGCTTAGATGAGCTTCCAAGGTGTCACCTGGGTTACCCCCCCTTAAAGATTTACATTGAAGGAGAAGAAGAAAGTGAATTGTGGGGCTGGACTTACCGTTGGTGGAGGAGCAGCAAACTGTGGAGCGTTCCAGGACATCTCCGGTGTCTGGAGGTTCTGTCCACCCATCTGACCCGGCATGTGCTGTGGTGGAGCAGCAGGGGGGTAACGGTGGACCGTGTTCGGGACGTTCCCCGGGGGGCACGCACCCTGTAGGTTCTCTGCTGGGTCACTGCTGGTTGACGCTGTGCCCGGATCCTCCTGCATGGAGTCAAAAAGCAGTTTGAGTTCCTGCTCCAGGGAAGTCCTGTACTCACCCTGGTTCTGTGGGTCCGGACGGTCCGACTGTTCAGTCTCAAATCTGCGGTCGTGTTCGGGCGCTTTGCTGCTGCAACACATACATTCAACGTTAGCTCATTCATGGAACTAGAATTAATGCCAGGATGAAACGGTCTGGAGGGAACTCACCGTATCGTCTCGGATTTGGAGGCTCCATCTGGAGGAGGAGCGCCGTACTGGGAGCCCACGGCCTGTGGGAGAACGTAGAGCGGTTCTCCATTCCTTCAGAGACGAGACAAGCGTTAGATCACAGAAGCAGCGTGAGACCGTCAGCGGCTGCTTTCATTCTGTCCGGCACTTACAGCATTCCAACAAACTGCCGGTGCTGGTCCATGCATGCAGGGATGTTCACCACTGGGAGGTCCTGAACCTGCATGCATGAGCAGAACATAGTGCTTAGATGAGCTTCCAAGGTGTCACCTGGGTTACCCCCCCTTAAAGATTTACATTAAAGTAGAAGAAGAAAGTGAATTGTGGGGCTGGACTTACCGTTGGTGGAGGAGCAGCAAACTGTGGAGCGTTCCAGGACATCTCCGGTGTCTGGAGGTTCTGTCCACCCATCTGACCCGGCATGTGCTGTGGTGGAGCAGCAGGGGGGTAACGGTGGGCTGCAATAGGGACGTTCCCCGGGGGGCACGCCTCTGGTGGGTCACTGCTGGGTGACGCTGTGCCCAGATCCTCCTCCATGTCAAGCACCATGTTCAGTACCTCCTCCAGGGAAGTCCTGTCCTCACTCCGGTTCTGTGGGTCCGGACGGTCCGACTGTTCATTCTCATATCTGAGGTCGGGCGCTTTGCTGCTGCAACCGGCAACACACACCAACGTTAGCTCATCCATGGAACAGCGTTAATGTTTGGGCTGAAACGTTGTCCTGAATAAACTGCAGGACAGGAAGTTTTTTTCATCTAAATAAACTCTTATTGATCCACAATTAATAACATCCAAAACAAAGTTGGGTCATTCCTCGCTATTGGCGACTTTTCAGTGCGCTAACCTTTGTGAAAAAAAGAATGCATTTTCTGTGTTTTTAACATTGTATCAGTGAAATGACATATTGAACCTTCAGGTACTTGTATTGGTCGAGCTCAAGCACTTCAATAAAAATTAGCATTGAGAAATGAACTGTGAAAGTTTATAAACCTAACAGGGTGGAATTGTTATAACTAAATTAGCCATTGCTCCATGAAAGAGCAAACTTATCTATCGGTCTCTCCAGACTTAAACAGGACTTTAGTCTCTAGATCAATGAATGTTTTGGAATTTTTTCAAATGTGGTTTACTTTCTTCATAATTCAGACTAACAGGGTGGAAATTTAAGAGTAGGACATACAGATTAACAACATGAAACGGACTCAACAAGACTTTTCACGCTTCCATCTCGCCGTGCACGCGAGTACCGACGCACATCCTCGTGACTGACAGAGATCACTCACCACTCATGTTGTGTGTTTGGCTCCATCTCTCTGTTCTTTCTCTCTCCTGCTGTGCGACTTGACTCTCTGCTTCCCTGGACAACAATGAGAGTCTGCAGGTTCGACAGCTTCATATTCCTCCGCCACCAACTGACGCTTTGAGCTGGACGAACCGCTGCTTGTCAACGACAACGCGTAACACTGCTGCACGCCCATGCTGATGATTTCCACAGGTGTTTCAATACCTGCGTTCTGCGTGTTTCTAAATTGAATGTGGGGGGACCCCCACGATGGGTCCGTCCACCCCGCGATACCCTTAAATAAACCAGACATTTTACAATAAAAACAAAACGAAGAACATTGTCTTGATATGTAATGGTGATATGCTATGTGACCAGTAGGGGGCACTGCAGGATCACGGATGGAGCATGAGGAATGTTTATAGAGACGGCGACATTAAAGTTAGAGCGCGAGCTCACATGTTCATTAATAAGTCTCCTGATGATTTAAGATGAACAACACAAACATGATCTGAATTGATTTAGTAACATTTATTTTCAGGGCTCGTGTGACGTGCGTGTGTTCCCTCCGATCAGCTGATTGACGTGGTGTTTGAGCAGGTTCCGGCTCCAGACGCGCGATGCGCCGGTTCTCGTGGGTTCCGTCATTTTGTCCGTGGGCGCAGTTGATGGAGGAACATGTGCTGCTACAAATGAGCGCTAAAAAGCGCAAGGCCGATCTCCCCTTAATAAAACCCACTTGGACCCGATGGATTCCGCTGGACAAATGTCCTCCAGTCTGTTCCTGCATGAGGTTCATTCACACCAGCTCTGGGCTTCATGATGGACGCGCTGCTGCTGCCGCACACCAACATGACCGGGTCTCCGTGTGGAGCGCTCATTAAATCACACAGTGTCATGAGGTCATGCAGCGGGAGAGAGAGTGTGTGTGTGCGTGCGTGTGACCCGGCGCTTCCTCTTCCGTCTCTGCAGACGCATCTTCACATGTACATAACTATACAGCACTCAGAGACCGGCCGTAACGCTTCGAGTTATGCTGCTAACAGAGAGACGGACAGATTTATATTATAAATATTATCAAGAGTGTAAAAAAAATTGCATTCGGCTTCCTTGAGAGTCCAAAAAAAAAAAGGGACCGGCTGTGATTTCATGGAACCAGCATTAGTTCAAATGGAACCAGTTTCAAACCCGGCTGTTTATTAGTTCCTCCTCCCGGTGCTTAACTCATACGTTACACTAACTAGTTAACTAACACTAACTAGCTGAGACGCAGCGGCGGCGTTAGGGATGTCCTGTTCCTCTTCGCTTCCTGTCCGCTCCATTGTTCTCCAAGGCAGCGGGGATGAATCTCCTCCTCATCATCATCTCTTTGTTCTGATCCGCACCAAGGTGTCCACCCCAGGGCCTTCGTTTGCCCATGCCCGTCATAGACGGACAGGAACAAACCGGAAATATACTCAATGTCACCGTTAGCGAAACGCTCCCCAGCAGAAACTAGCGTGTTTCACGGCCAATCAAAGCGTGCGCGTGATGGAGGAGGTCAAACATGGCCTCCAGCCGAGTCACGACATTCTGCAAATGGGACTAAACCGAAATGGAAAGATCAATGGAGTGAAGGGAGGCCCGGGCCGACGGCCTCCTCCGGATGCGGAACTCAAACATCTATATATACACACCGTAGATAAAAAGTACGTTTACACATGCGGGCGTTTGTAATTCTGCTTTACATCCAAGGCATTTAATCGCTCATGTTCCATTATGATGATTAGTTTTATTTTGGTTGTCAGATTAAGACAAAAAATACAACATAAACAACACAAAATATATATTACAACCAAAAAAGGAATAGGCAGAAACAATGCTTATTGTAGCCAATCCTATAATGCATCATTAGATCGGCTTTACATATAAAATTATTTATGCACTTTTCCTATATTCATTAATTATTTGACACTTGAGACGCTTAAATTGAATCATCAGTTAACTCATTCCAGTTTCACTCCACAAACACACAAAGCTGCGTTCCACAAACACACAAAGCTGCGTTCCACACACACACAAAGCTGCGTTCCACACACACACACAAAGCTGCGTTCCACACACACACAAAGCTGCGTTCCACACACACACAAAGCTGCGTTCCACACACACACAAAGCTGCGTTCCACACACACACAAAGCTGCGTTCCACACACACACACAAAGCTGCGTTCCACACACACACAAAGCTGCGTTCCACAAACACACAAAGCTGCGTTCCACACACACACAAAGCTGCGTTCCACACACACACAAAGCTGCGTTTCACATTTATGTCCACAGAAACAGTGAAAGTCCATTTAAGTAAACTTCTCTTCAAATGGCATACACGTTCATAATGTAGATTTTTTACGGCAGGATTTGAGGTTATTTCTTAAGTGATATTATTCCATGTCAGTTAATGCACATTTACGTTTGTGTGTATGAGTCACCAGGAGGCATAAAGCACATTCATAGTCCTACTTGGAGCCTGTCGCCATTGGAGACCTGCAGTGTGACCCGATGTCCTTCTCTCGTCTCCATCCGTTTTGGGGAAGTGACGCTAACCTGGACCCCTGAGAGCCTAAGCAGCGGCCTGACGCGCCTTCCCCACCCGCTTCCTCTGGCTGTAGCGGTCGTACACGTCCAGGAACATGTCCCGGCAAAAGATTCGAGCGCTCAGTTTGGAGCAGATGAGGAACGAGCCGGCCATCTTGCGGTGGAGGGAGTACGATTCTTCTGGGGGGGGAGTGAGACGGTGGCGCAGCATGACGGGGATGAGGCTCTGGATGCGCTGGGTGGTACTCTGGGTACCGAAGTCAAAGGGTTCCGAGGACGCGAAGGGTTCTCCGAGGATCATAACCGCCTCCACGTGGGCATTCTCAAAGGCCTGGTGGGACGCATGCAGACGCGTCGCAGTGAGAGCGAGGTCGGAAGAGACGCAAATAAAGAGAGACGACCGGAGACGGACGAGGACAAATCAGAGACGGAAACGCTTCACCTTGGTCTCGAAGCCCGTCAGGAATTTCAGGTCCTTTGATTTGGCGAGAACAGTGGCTCCATCTCCCACGGAGGCGGCGTGCACCACCTGAGCACACAGCACACGCACGCGGTGTTCCAGAGGCTCATTAATGGCGGGGGGGGGGGGGGGGGGGGCATGCAGCTTGACAGACATCAAACAGTCCAGACGTTTTCAACCTAAGCGTCAGACAAAGGCTTTTATTTTGTCATCTCAACGGCATTCCGTGTATTTTACAGCATTTGGTGGAGCATAATCTGCACGGATTAAATTCAATGCCTCACTAAATGTTCTAATTTACTAAGCAAATCTACAGAGACCGATCTTTTCTCCGTGAGTCAGCATGATGGCGACCGCAGCAGAGCGAGATTATCTCGTGTGGCATGAAAGGAAAACGTCCAATTACACTTTCTGTCAAAAGTGTCGAACCTTAAAATCATCTAATCTGCCGAGCACATAATCTGATACTAGATTATGTGCATTTACATTCAGTTCTCTATCTATCCATCGCTGACAGGAATCTTGCTGCATAAATCATGGCATGAGCTGCACGGGGGGGGGGGGGGGGGTTAGTCATTTTAGAGTCTCCCTACCTGTATGTAGTCATCCGTGAAGGACTCTGGGTAATCTCTGCATGCTCCAAAGTCCAGAAGAATCACCTGCACACAAGATGATATTTGTTCCGTCGCATCGCATGCGTTACGGTTTGGTGGATTTCAACGCCTTCTCCGCCTTCTCTTCCTGCGACTCAGCTGACTTTGTCGGTGTCCGAGTTGTAGAAGAAGTTGGCCCAGTTCGGATCCGTCTGCATGAACCTGAACTCAAACAGCTCGGTGAGACACAGCTGGAGGATTTTGAAAGAGATCTGGAGACATGAAAAGAGGTTACGTTGCCATCATCCGTCGCTAAATCTGCAGATTCTTTTCTGTGGGGGCCGTCTCCATGACAACGTGCTTCTCAAGCAGCCGCCCTTCAGACACGTACTTTCATCGGCAACGTTAGACATTTCTACGATGAGCATCAAGCGGGGACAAATATTCACGCTTACAATAGAGGCCGCCCAACACTTTTAGCTGCTTTATTTGTACATTTGTACATTTGTACAATGTACATTGTACATTTTGTGTTCATAAAACATGACACATAACTGATACACGGCAGGAACAAGTTTGGGCCCATTCCAGGAGGAGGGTGTGAACGGCCACTATAAAGATCATTGCCGTAGACCATCCGGGACTCTCCTCCCCAGTAAACGTGATTCGTTCTGTAATCCCGACTCGTTATCGAAACTTAGCATCCCCACCTATTATATTGTCCTCCTGCAGCAAATTGCCAGTGGCTCCGCCCACCTGTCGTGCATCCCTTTTTTGCAGCAACATCGAGGACCCTCATACCTGGTTCCGGGCCTCCTGGTCTAGATTCACGCAGTGGTCCAGTGGGACTCCCTGCACGAGCTCCATGGTCAACACCCCGGAGGCCGAGAGCTCATCAATCACCTCAGGGACCTCGAAAAAGTCATGCCCCTCCAACAGGGACCTGGAGGCGGGACAAAAAGACGACGACAACCTGGTCCCGAGATGTGAAACCATTTAGGAGATGTGAACATTCGTGATTCAACTTGGTATAAAGTAATGCGCCCCACTGTAGTAATCATGACAGTAATATCAATAATACTGCAGAATAAGATCATGGGAGTAAATACATCTCAAACTGCTTAATTGGGCAGGTTGATGCAGCGAACGCCGAGCGGAACGCCGAGCCGTACGTCAGGCTCTTTAACCGTTCTTCAGCATCACAGAATACCTGGCGTGCTTTTGCCTTCAGAAACCCACCTGAACCTCTTGGCGCACTCCGCCTCCCTCCTGTAGTCGCACTCCCACGCCAGCTCCCTCTGAAGCACTTCTAGGCTGCTGTCTGCAAACAGCCCTGCAGGAAACACAAAGTCCAATCGGACACCAATCTTCCAACACAAAAGGATTCCTGCAAATTAGCTAAACTGGATTTTATTTTTTATTTTGTTTGTATACAGATGGTCGTCACTTAACGACGACTCGGCGTTACGATGGGCTTCCTGGAATATAAAAGTATGCGTTTAGTGACGAGGGATCGCTGTTGCAACGGGCGGAATCCACGCGCTGTGGCGTTGTTATGCACGCCGTCCATTTAACAAGTCACAGAAAGGGGAGGAGAGACGTGACAGTTCTTTTTATCCTTCTCCCCTTTCTAAACGTTGTTTCCCCGGCTCAGAATGGCCGCCGCTACGTTACCGTGTATATTTACTTTACACCGATACGAATGCAATGCTGGCCAAGTTGCCGGTTAACAGCGGTTTTCGCTTAACGAGGAAATGGTTTAATGACGGGGTCTTTGGAACGTAACTCCATCGCTGAGCGAGGACCACCTGCATGTGCGCTGCAACGGTGCGCATCACTGAATCCCAAAAACAACTGCGACTCTTAATTAAGATGAGTCATTAAACATTTTGTTTGATTTTGAACACGCAGTTTGGAAACACACAGCGTACTGCGTCCCCTACCTGGGGTCTGAAACTATAGCACCACGCCATGGTCTAAACCAGACCTGGGCATGTTACGGCCCCAGGGCCGCATACGGCCCTTTGGTTGACTCTGACCGGCTCGTGCAATGTTAATTGGAAATTACAAAATAAACACATTTTTTAATTTTACTTCATGCACGTATTAAAACTGCATTCAGTGACAGTTCAATATGAAGTATCTGTGATGTCTTTAGGATGCTAAGAACCTTCACACGACTTTCCAACAGTAGATTAAACTCAAAATGTGTTTTAGAGTGAATGTGACTGAAAATGTTCACTAATATGAGTCACAAATGGTGAAACGTTCACATTTAACCATTGTTTTGAGAAATCAAATTGAATAAATGAATTTTTTGTAAGGCAACCTCTTTTATTGCTTAATTATAACATATACTCTTACAAGCTTGTCAAAACAATACTATTTACTGCTTTCATTATAAAGAAATACAATTAATATCATGCAGAATTGAGTTCAGCCTTTCCAGAGAATTTACAGGAGGACTTCCTCTAATAAAAGTCGCTTGAAGTTACGATTAGCCCGGTTAACTTATGATGAAGCGATAAAAGCCCGATTACTGCACATGTTCCTTTAACTTTGAAGCTAAACAAACCCAAAGATAAATAATGTCGTATTTTACCTTCAGGGAGGACAAAGCTCATTTTAAGAATGGACATCAGGTTGTTAATATCACTATGGATGCTCTCCGCCACTCCAGGGTACTGGGACGAAGAAGAGAACAACTGATATGATGAAAGCAGATAAAAACAGGGGTATAATCCCGAATATACCCGAATACCTGAATCTTCAGGGCGACCTCTCGTCCGTCTTTTAGCACGCCGCGATGCACCTGGCCGATGGAAGCTGCAGCAAACGGTCTGTCTTCAAAGGACGATAGCTTTTCTCGCCAGCCCGGCCCCAGCTGCTCCTCCAGAACTTTCTACACAAAGCAGACCCACGCTCAAGTCTTAAAGACACGCATTCGTGTGTCTGGCCTTTGGCAGCTGCATGGCTGCTACTTGAAGACCAGACTCACATTCATCTGCCAGGGGGGCATGAAGTCTGCACTCTGCCGGACCCTCTCAAAGATCTTCTGCAGCTGGGGGTTGATAAAGGAGTTGTCTATGAAAAAAAGAACGAAAAGTTGTGTCAGAAGACAAAAACTAGGTTACTTTACAGAAATCCCACAGCTTTGAAGGCATCACCACAATGCATACCTTGAAGGCTGAACATCTGCCCAATCTTGAGTGCAGCTCCGCGGACCTTGCACAGGGTGCTGACTATTCTTTCAGCATTGGCTTCTGACAGGAGAGGAGAGTCTAACAGGGCCCCCCCATCTAGGAAACATATAAATCACTTTTAGTGCTTCATCTCAGTTCGCCTCAAACTGCCACATGTCAATAATAAAGCTCCAACTGCTGCAGATCCTTCGTAGAGAAATCTGTTCAACAACCGACAGCGTCCAACAGTTCATTTAACATCAAAGAGAAAACCAAGTACCGGTACTGGTATTATACCTCCTTTCTGTTTGCCCCCCAGTGACTGTTTTGCCATTTCTGCAATGGTTCCAAGCCCAAGTCCTACCGCGAGTCCTGCAGCAACAAACAGAAGGGAAAAACCCCCATAATATCATGGCTTCAGGTGTTTAAAGAAAAGCTGCCGTTAGTTTTATTGTAATTGCTGTCAAATTCTTCCAATTCTGGCCATGAACGCAATCTAAGCAATTTAATCCCAGCAAAAACGTACCGATTCAGGCCCGATGGCATCAACGATTATTAGTGGTCGTCCTGAACTGAGCAGCTTTACCCTTTCCTGGATACCACTTGAACCGAGGTTGTTTAATTCTCTGCCTGAGCAGATAAGATTTTGGCAGCACAGACAGCAAAGACCTGTAATTTCTACTTGAGGCATTCTCTCTCTTTTTTTTGGGGGGGGGGGTAACAATATTTAATATAATGCATCTCATGTGAATCACTTTGTAACCTTGTTTAGACAAATGCAACATACAATACATTTAAAATAAATACAAAAATATGTTGCTCTCACCACCAAAATTGACCAGCCGGCTGATTCTTGTGGCAGGCACCTTCCTCTCTTTGGCCCGGTCGCTCAGCTGATTCATGACAAAGAAAGATAATAAGACTTTCATTTGAAGCGGTTTAATATCATTCTTTCATTCTTCACCTGAAACAGATCAACTCCTCCAAACCCTTCCATCCCGAGTGCTTCAACCAACCTTCTGTCTGACGGGTCGGACCAGGGCTTTCTTGGCCTCCCGGGCTTTCTTGAGGTCCTCCGGCTTAAGCCTGGCAGCCACTGTGTCATGAACAGACCTGGTTTGGTAGTAATACCGGGGGAGATGGGTCATGTGAAGGAAGCGGGGGCTCTGTCCTGGCCAGCCCGTCCCAGGAGAACCTGCACCCGGGTGAGGAGGAACCCCTATAGACGAGAGGCACAGGTTTCGTTGCACGCGCACCGTGAACATGAAAGAACCAGAATGAGAAGAAAGTGACACTTTGATTTAGGAGTCCGGTTTTAAAGCACATTTGTGAAAGGAAAAGAAAGAATGCTGTGAAAGCTACGGACGTATTCATGAGGTCAACTCTAATTTGAGTTTCAAAACATTATCTGCAATAATCACAAAAGAAAACTTGGACTGGCCACGGACCCCGTGCACGCCAGCTTCCGTGCAGCTTAACAACCTTGCCGTGACAATACCTGCTGCAGCTCCAGCCTCTTTATGGCTTTGCTCTGGAGCATCAGGGGGGGACCCAGAGCCCCCCCTGGTCCATGCGGCTGCTTCATCAGGCTCTACATTCTCCCAATCCTCCGCATCAGGGAACACATCCTCCTTTACAGGCTGTTGCTACAGGCATGACGGGATTAGAAAAGTCATTCAGACATGAACATATCACATGTACAACACCTGGGACTGCATTTATCATCATCATCATCATCCGACGGGGACTGTTACCTCGTATATTCATATATTTGTGAGGACTTGCAGTTCTATCTATCCGAACGTGTGGAATGTATTATCAGCCAGAGGAACGTCAGCTTTGATGAGGGGGATATTCCTCGTAGCAGGGGGTTACCAACGCGGGTTAAACGGGAACTTAAACGTGCAATAGTTGCATATAAACACAGGGAACAAACCCTGTTAGTGTCTGCGTGTTACACCTACTATGGGCACGCACGCTACCAGGAGCCCCGTTTCTTTCATCTTAACAAGATGTAACAAAATGTTTTGGAAATAGGGTTGCACTATTTGGTGCCCAGACAAATGACAAATTATCGTCACAATTTCAGAGTATCTCAAGGGGACCGATTCCGTACCGCGCTGCTGTTGCTCATGATGGTGCCCAGCAGCCTTTCCACCACATCCTGCACGGCCCTGGCCCCCAGTCCCACTCCCACTCCCACGGAGGAGCTGCAGGCCACCGACCGAAGCTGCTCCCCTTGGGTGGCGATCAGAGCTGAGCCGACTTTACCTGCCCCGCGTAGCACCTGCATCATCTCTGAGAGCATCACTTCATAGAGACAGGAAGCAAGAAAGAAACTCAAGGGTTGCATGATGATTAAAAAAAAACATTTGATTTGTACAAAAACGTCCCAGAGAAACACACTGAATGTTTTAATACGCGTTATGAACACATTTCTCTTATCGTAACGACGCAGCAGCGGCCTCTCCAGTAAACACGTATTTACAGCGTTGAGGATAACAAGATATCATTATAGCATCTCGACCACGTTAAATGTTAGCTAGGCTATTAGCTCGTTAAGCGGCGATGCGTAACATCAGGAGCCGCTGACTGAAATAAGATACCGCCCGCTAGCTACATCTGAACGTTTCCACGCAGAGCTTCCTCATATTACAGAACGAAGTCTTTTTAAAAATGAATTACTCACTCCTACTCAGGCCACGTCCTCTACAACTACTGCCCGGTTAGCTAGCTGGGGCGCTGCGCAAGCATTTGTCAGTATTGACACCCGGAAGAGTTTACTTTTCGGGCTTGTCAACCAATCAAAGTCCGATGGTTAAAGAGCGAAGACGCGTATTGGTTGAGTGTTAACCAATAGTAATGCTGATATCTATACGATTTACCGCATCGGAAGCTTGATGGTTGTCGACTCAAGGCGGATCTAAAATGGAACAATGAAAATGAAGATATTTTTTAAATAAAGTTTTATTTTAAAACCAATAAGTATACAAACAATTGCCATATGCAAAAATCTAGACAAATAAACAAAACAATCGACACAATAATATCATAGGACTTTTCTACAATTATTACTTTATTCCACAGTTTGACACCCAATCGAGATATTCTCTAAAAAAAAAAGTACAGAATATTTCAAGTGTTACGCTACTTTAAAGGATGTACGATCTTTTATTGTGTTAGGCGTACTGATTACGTCACTTCCGGGATAGACGGCGGAGCATAATGACAGGTTTGTTTTTTTACTCAATATCTACAATTCAAAGTACTCTTTAAACGTATGTAAAATGATGACATTCTGTTTTATGAGTTTAAGACACTTTGCTCTAGGATTGTGTCATAATGTATTGTTTTTTGAAAGTATATTAATTTCGCTGCCGTCTGTAATCCCTCTCTTGCTCTATCGATGAGTCTGGACCGGAAAAAACGTTCGTTCTCCGGGTTTTGAAGGGAGAAATATACTGTCCGTGTAAGAAATATAATGATTACATCACAACGCCATGTACAAATATCGTTTGTATCTGCCTTGTCGTCCTATGTTTAATGTAATAATAATGCCATGTCATATTTTCCGAATAATTGTAAGTCATGCATAAATTCATGAAGTACTCACTGTGTACACCAATGACTTTCGTAATAGGTTGCATGTTACTGTTACGTTATTATTATGTCAAATGTCCCGCAAATTGCCGTTCCTTTTTCCGGACAGTAAAATATGTTGTTAAAAAAAATTATACCTCGTCAAATACCAATCTTTTTTTCCATATCTCATATTGCATAAAATAAATGTATTTTTAAGGGATATTTGGCGCTGAAAGCAACAAAAACAACATATTTGAATACTGTATATTGTAATGATCCCTAGATCTCCTGCTTCATGGTTTGCACCGACGTTACTATATGTCAAAGATTTTACTGTTAATTATCCTTTGGTCATGGATTGTCTTTGTGTCGGTGGCTTTAAACGCAAATGAGAATTCCCAATCGCTTCTTCATTGCCAGGCTAGAATAAAGTGTAATTACGCCTCTGCTACAGTAGGTGGCGCTTTCATATCGTGCCACTAATGACTGAGCGTGGTCAGGGAGTATTAGCGCTACTCTGCTATGGTGTAAAGAGCAATCAAACCAGCACAATAAATTGTTTAATTATTTTTTTGTGTAGGTTAAAATGATTTATATGTTGTGCTCCTGAGGTAATGGTGCTGACCAATCTATTATTTTTAAAATTAGTTTATTTAAGGTTATTTTTCAGTATCAAGTGGCTCAATTAGATAGTAGAAAAATATTTAGAGTTTACATAAGGAACTCATTTTCTTGAATGTAAGGTAAATTGATGCACTTTAAATCTTTTCTGGTTCAGATTGAAAAACAAGTTTAATGGTTAATCTTTTTGTTGCAAGCAGATCTATATATTTGACCAACAAGTCAAATTAATTCATCTCATTTATTCTCTTATAGAGGCCACCAATACAACCATAGAAGCAGACTGTGAACAGTGATATTGTACATATCAAGGAAGATATCTCTTCAGGTATGACTGTTTGTGTTCTGTTCATTGTGATTACTCGTACTTTCTCAGAATTCATTCTGGTAGGAATAACAATGAAAATGTATATTGTCGATTTCCATAGCATTAGTTGTAATCCTTATTGCAGCCAAACCCATAACCATACTAAGAAGCATATATTGACACGGCCAATGCACCATGTGACTGCTCACTCTGTTTCCCACACTCCTGACCAGTTGAGTTGAGGTGGATCCGCCGAACAGAGCCATGGAGGGTCGCACCTTTGTGGAGGTGATGAGTGAAAAGTACAGTCCAGAGAACTTCCCATACCGCAGAGGACCTGGTATAGGAGTTGTTGTGGTACCCACTGCAGGTCCTCAAGGCTCTCCAATGAAAGGTGAGTTGGAGGTGAATAATGAGTAGGGGTGGGACGA
This sequence comes from Brachionichthys hirsutus, assembly GCF_040956055.1. Taxonomy (NCBI): domain Eukaryota; kingdom Metazoa; phylum Chordata; class Actinopteri; order Lophiiformes; family Brachionichthyidae; genus Brachionichthys; species Brachionichthys hirsutus. The sequence continues at coordinate 12,480,652 of NC_090907.1, forward strand.
GACACAAATTCCATGAGACGAGACATCTCGCGAGATTGAGTTCACGAGATCGAGACGAGATTTAAAATACATTTCAATAATATTACATGAAAAGTATTTTTCAAGATATATCTTTCTTTTATAGAGCAGACCGCAACAACATTAACTTTAAATTTAAAGTGCAACTGTTAACATGAGCAGGAGAGTAACCTTTGTTCCAGGCTCATTTTTTAAACTACCGTATGCTGCAATAACAGCGAAACGGAATGGTTTAACAAAATAAAATGTTTTTTTTTTAAGTATCAAACCTTTCCGGTTCTGGTCTCCTAACTTTGGGTTGGGTGACACCGGGGAGATCGATCCTCTCCAGGATCCTCTCACACCTAAGCAGACCTAAAGAGGACACTTATTAGTGGTGGTGGTGTTTGGATGTGTCCTCCATCTTGACATTGGTGTCTCCAGGCCTTATTCGGTACAGATATTCCTGTACACTATTTCTGCAACCTGGTTATGTCATTCCATATATGCCTTGCCTGCCACCAGGGCCACAGATCGCCAGCTTCTTTGCATAGCCTGCACATGGGATCCTGTCTGGTGGACCCCGGCCTCTATTGATCTTGTGTTTCGGGCCTGTTCTTGTGCTGCCATGATAAGTGCCTCCATAAAAACCCCATAAAAAAAAACTAAAAACTTTTTGTGAACGGCCCCCTCTTTTCCTTCATCATTAATTCTTCCTATCTTCATGTCCCACCCCACCTCCAGACCGCCTGAACCTGCCTAGTGTGCTGGTGTTGAGTGGCTGTGGCATTGGCAGGTCAGGAGACCAAGCTGAGATTGCTGCCTTCTGTGCCCATGTTATGGAACTGGATCTGTCTCATAACAAGCTGCAGGACTGGCATGAGGTGCTGTTCATGGGTTGGGTATTTTACTTGACAGTGCTGGTGATTATGTACAGTAATACCTCGAAATACGAGTGTGCCGAGTCACGAGCAAACCTGCAAGCAATGTTTTGGTTTGAGACACGAGCAACTTCCAGATGCTGGCGCTAAATGGCCGAGCGCTGCGAGTGCACTTCCGTACTCGTCTCCTGCACATCTCCCATGTTGTGTTTCCATTATTTGCGTGATTTTGGCTATATCTTATAAGTATATCTTATAAGTGATGGGTCCAGCGAGTGCTAAGGATGGCAGTGACAAGAAAAGACGCATGATGACGATGGAGATGAAGCATGAAATTATCAATCAACGTGACCGTGGTGTTGGCGTAAGGGATTTGGCACGCCAGCATGAGTACATCAACGATATGTACAATCCTCAAACTGAAGGATGCTATCAAGAACACAAAGGCTTTCAAAGGCAGAATTATTATGTAAATCTTTGTAAGGTAAAATTACCCCCCCCGCCTACTCCAGTTTATACTCGTATGTCAAGGTATTACTGTATTTCATTTATTGACATCAAATCCACTGTAAAAAATATCATATTCTTTATTTGCTATATTGTCATCCAGAACTGGACTTATTATTAAAAACTTCAATGAGCTACAGGTTGCACTTTATTATCAATGTATTGTCCACACAGTGCTTTGGCCTTTTAGTGGACTTCATTGACAGTAAATACATTTTTCATACAGTAAGTTGAAACCTGTGTTTGCACGTGTGTGATGATGAAATATAAATTGTTATGTCCAGGAAGCCGCAGTCAAAACTATACAACTTTTTTGTCTTTAAAAAAAAAATTCAGATCAGTAAAATTGTGTCCAACATCCCCAACCTGGAGTTCCTGAATCTGAGTTCCAATCCACTGGCAGGAATTACCCTTGATCTGAATTGTGCTGAAGTCTTTTCCCGAGTTCGACGCCTCGTCCTCAATAACACTCACGTGTCCTGGGAGACTGTGATGCAGCTCACAAGGGAGATACCTGAGTAAGAAGGGTCTTAAGAACTGTCTCTTTAGTTTTCCACAGGCATGTGCATTGATTCTGGGCCATCATGAACAGGCTTGAAAAAGGTTTGGTCAAATCTTTAAATATATGGCCCTTTAATGTAACCACAGTGAGCTGCAGACTCTAAAGCAGGGGAGGGGTCTCAAACTCAACTTACCTGGGGGGGGGGGGGGCTGCTGGAGGTCGTGGCCGGGTGAGGCCGCATCAAGTATTCCGCAAAAGAAGGGTTTCAAGTATTCCAAAGAAAAGTACAACTGATCCAATCATCTCAATCTTTATTAATAACCGTCCGGACTCCCGAGCAGCACAGTGGTGCAGTGGTAAGCGCTGTTACCTCATACCAAGAAGGTCACAGGTTTGAATCCAACTTGTGGCCTTCCTGTGAGGAGTCTGCATGTTCTCTCAGTGTCTGCGAGGGTTCTCTCCGGGTTCTCCAGCTTCCTGCCACCACCAAAAACATGCAAATTAGGTGAATTGGCTCCACTAAATCTGTGTGTGTGTGTATGAATGATTGTCTGCAATGGACTGGCGGCTTGTCCAGGGTGTACCCCGCCTCTCGCCTGTTGCATCAGTAAACATGTTTAAGATTGGCAATCTGGTCCTCACTCTGCTCCCTGCTATTTTGCATCCTTAGCATGTCTAGTTTTGGAACGACGCCTGATGGTGTAACTTTCTGCGTGCATATGAAACATTGGGGTGTCCCTGCGCTCAACAAAAAATATTCCATCTCACACTTTTGGTGAAATTGTCTGTGATTAGAGAGAGACGTGAATGGGGCTGAAAATATCTTGAGTTTGAGACCCCCTGGATCACATTTTCTGAAATTCCTTTAAAATAAAGAAAATTTGTCCACTTATTTATGTTTTGTGAAATGATTGATTAAAATTGTTTTTAGAGAAACTTCATATAATTTGATCTTGCTTGCAGATAGGTGTTCATTCTGTTTGTGTGAGTGAATGCATGCGTCCTGTTTGAAAGATTTTCTAATTATGAAGCATCTTGTGGGAAAAAGATGAAACAAGACAAAGATAGAAGGACAGGAAGTACTGAAAAAAATGCCCCCCCCCCCCCCCACAGAATGCTGATGTTGACTACAAGCAAAGATTATTTTTTAATTTTATCTTTTTTAGATATTTAATTATTTCAATAGATTTTTTTCTTAGCTTCAGGGACAACTTTAATAATGTAAAAAAAAAATTGTCTTTAAGGTCATCACGGGGTCATAGTGATTAGCACTGTCGCCTCATGGCAATAAGGTTCTGGGTTCCAATCCTATCTCTTCTTCTCGTGTCTGCATGGGTCCAGGATATACAGTGGAATATATTCATTCCTTTTTTGAAACTGCTTATCCGACACTCTGGTTCACGGGTGTTGCTGGAACCTATCCCAGCTGTCTATGGACGAGAGGCGGGGTACACCCCGGACGAGCTGCAGGGCCACACATAGACAATCATTCACACACACACACACACCTACGGACAATTTAGCGTAACCAATTCCCCTAAGGTGCATGTTTTTGGTGGTGGGAGGAAGCTGGAGAACCCGGACGGAGGAAGCCCACGCAGACACAGGGAGAACATGCAAACTCCTCACCAAAGGGCATCAAACCTGGCACCTTCTTGCTGCTGCTGCTGCTGCTGCTGCTGCTATGCCCACTGCACGGCCATCCTGCACTGAGCTAATCTTTAGAGTGCATTGTTCAGACAGGAGGATTGCCGTGGATACACTAGAGACATTATTGGTAAAGGGAGAGAGACAGTGGCCAGTGACTTGTTAAGAAACTACTTAAAGACCAAGTCATCCTCTTTTTCTATGCTGAAGCAATGCATTGTGTTTACACTGTTTTACACTGTTTTCTCTCATGTTGATCTGGAGGCTGGAAGAGTTGTTCCTGTGCCTTAATGAGTACAGTGGTGTTAGTGACTCCAGTGTGGCCTGCCCCAACTTGCGCCTGCTTCACATCACTGACAACAGCCTCAAGGACTGGGCCGAGGTCCGAAAGTTTGGCTCCATGTTCCCGAGCCTAGACACTCTGGTCATGGCCAACAACAACCTTTCCTCCATTCAGGACGACAAAGATGTTCTGCAGCGGCTTTTCCCCAACTTGCGCAGTATCAACTTGCACAACTCGGGTCAGTGGAACAGGGTATTCCTTGTTTTTGCATTTTTGTATTTGTTCAATAATTTAAATGTGTGTTTCATTGTGCCATGATTGTTTAATACGAGATGGAGTTGAATTTCCTGAGACCTGTCTCTGTGTCCATTCAGTAGCTGACAAGATTAGCCCAAGCAAACGTGTCACGATATCTTAAAGCGCTGTGTTGTTTTGTGTTCTATTGCAATGAATTCTTCTGCACATTAGCTTTTATCCCAGGATATTGTTCTATTTTGGAGAACATCGGTAACAAATCTATTTCAGCTATTTTCAGGGACAGCATTTAAATGTTCACATTGACTTGATCAGTCCATAACGCATTCACCAGAGAAACAGGAATACATCCGATTTTTTTCACACGCAAAAGCTCTTATGGTTCTAATTTCACTGGAGACCAATGCAGTTTACAATGTTAATATACTATGATATACTATGCTCTTTGAAGCAAAACTGTCACCGTTGTTTCCTGATATTTTCCTTTTGGTAGTGTTGCGTAGAACAATCTTTTCTAAAATGGGAGAAGAATTTAAAACAATTATTTGCCTCCGCCCCTTTCTGTTTTGTCACTTCGATGGCGTGTGTAACAATATGTCCGTACTCGCTCACAACTCCGTGAGTCGTGCATTCCGCTCATCGTAACAGCGATTCCTTGTCGCTAAACACGTACTTTTATCATTCGAAAAGTCAGTTGTAACTCCGAGTCATCGTTAAACAAGTATGTCATGAAGTGAGGACCACTCATATATTACTTTTCTCATCTAAATCCTCGCCACCTTAAATCAACCAAAAGAGCACAGAGAATAACAAAATGAGGACAATAAAATGTGAGATAAACTAAACGGAAATTTGTTTTTGTAGGTAACATTCAGTTCAATGGGCAACAGAGGGCAGGAAAAACTTCCCTTTAACAGGCAGAAACCTTGAACAGGACCTGAGACTCATAGTGGGTGGCCATCTGTCTGGAACTGTGGAACTGGTTGGGTTGAAAAAGAGAGCGGTAGAAAGACAGAGAGACACTGACAGAGAGGCAGAAATGAGAACAGGTAGGAAGGAGGGTCAAAAACAAAGACAGGGAGGGAGAGTTATAGCGAGATCCTGGTGAAGCTTGCTATCATGCATTATACACCTCCTTTCAGTGCCTCTCTCCTTTTTGAATCATGGTGTGTGTCAGGTCTCAACCAATGGGACGACATTGAGAAGCTGAACTACTTCCCCAAGTTGGAAGAGGTGCGGCTGCAGGGCATTCCCTTACTGCAGACGTACACCAATGCAGAGCGACGCAGCCTCATGATAGCACAGTGAGTCTGATCAGTGACAATAGACTCTGTTTTTATATCGTAGTAGCTAGAAAGGTTTATTTGTCAATTCTCAAGTGCTTGTCATGTGAAGCCATCAATCTGGTTTATGTACTTTTTATATTCTTCCCATCAGGCTCCCTTCAATATTGCTCTTAAATGGTAGCGTTGTGACTGATAGTGAGAGAGAGGATGCAGAGAGATTCTTTATTCGGTACCACTTAGATTACCCTGAGGAGGAGCTACCTTACAGGTATGCTACCCTGGTACTCACAAAGTACAATGATTTCTGATCAGTTACGATTGTCTTGTCACGCGTACGCTCTTAAGTGTGATGGCACAACCTGCTCTTTGCTTCCTCAGATACCATTCTTTGGTAACCAAGTATGGGAGGTTGGAACCTCTTGCTGAGATTGACCTCCGACCTCGCTGCCACGCCCAGGTGGAGATTCACTGTGAGGAAACCATGGAGAAGGTTCGTTAAGATTTGTAAAATGGGTTATTGTTGTCAATAACTTATAAATGTAAAGTGTTGAGTGGGAAATGTGACCAAGGCTTTAAACTCAGAAAGGCAGAGACTGTTTCAGTGAGAGGCCTTAGAGCAGACCTGGGCATGGTACGGCCCTTTGGTTGACTCTGACCGGCCCCTGTAAGCTTAATTGAAAATTACTAAATCAACACATTTTCTAATTTTCCCTCATGCATGGACTAAAATTGCATTCAATTGGAATTGGAAAAGGTCATGCTGGAATTAGTTGCATGTGGTGACATGAAGCGTAAAACTCCTGTAGAGACATTTAAAACTGAAAGACTTGAGATGGATAATTAACCACTAATCGGACTTTTCCTGCATCTGCTGTGTTTTGTGTGAATTGACACGAGCATCAATCATATCAATCCTTCAAAAAGTCACTGGCGCCAACAATGAAGATGAGCGAAGTGTGTTTTGCATCTTAAAATAACTCCCCCCCCCCCCCCCCCCCCCCCGAAGGGAATAAATTGTGTCTCTTGCTCATCCACCAGGGAGAGCGACTGAGCCATGCCGTTGGGTGTGCCTTTGCAGCCTGCCTGGAGAATGCACAATTTCAAACTAGCAGTCCTGTTTGCTGAGGTCAGCTCTGTGTGACACCATTCCTCCTTTTGATCTCTGTCTCAGCTGAGCATCCGTTTGGACCAGACAGTAGCTGACCTGAAGAAGCAGCTGACAACAGTCGTTCAGCTGTCCAGCAACAGCATGAGGCTCTACTACATCGACCGATGCAGCGCCTTCGGTCCAGAGGAGATGAAGTACAACGCCCGCATTCTCCACTCGTATAGTATCCAAGACGGTGATGAAATACTGGTGGTGCCCAAGACCAAGTGAACTTCTCGTGTTTAGCTGGATGTTGAGTGATTAACTGAATTATTTGCAAATTGATGAGGTGCATCTGAAGTTGCATCAGTGGCTCACATGGAATTTAAAAAATGATTTCAACACCATCAAGAAAACTGCCCTTTGGACAATTACAAGTTGCTGGTGAGGTTCTGGGTCAACATGCATCCAGTCTGGGAACAATTTTAATAACTCTATATAGTTTGGTTTTATTAGAAGGCACACACTGCAGACCAGGTCAGCAAACATCTTAGCAGGGTATGGCTCTGCTATTCCAGTAAAGCAGCTCGATATCTTAGTGCACGTTATGCAACCGGTACTGTGGCACCTGCATAGTCAAGTGAAAACACCATTGGCTCGGCCACCTTTCACGAAAGCTACTGCCATTCGTAAGGCAGAATTGTGGAGTTGCTTACCTGCAGCAGCTGCTAAAGGAAAAAAATCTTGTTTAAAACTTTATATTCAGGAGTTTGTGATTGAACTTGAAGGTTTGGAATCATTTATGGATTAGTTGGTGGGTTGTTGTTGTTTTTTCTGTGTATAATTGCCAAAGTTCTACAATACTACTTCAGATAAAGATTGACAAAATACCAATATGGTTAAAAAAAAGGGATTCTTTCTAGAACGGTAATGATAATCAATCGTTGTTACAGTGTAATTATTTATTGACATATTTTAAATCTTAACAGATCCCACCAGATGAAGACATCTGCATCACATTTAGTTGTATACTACATCGGAGTTTGCCTTCATGTTGAAAAATCCAGGACAATACCGATTGTTAGTAGTCAAGGAGATAACCGATATTTGAAGTTGATTAAAATTGAAAATCAAAATGTTTTATATTATGAACTGCAGGCAGTTAACTTTGTTTAAATGCCTCTAAGCACATGTGTAATATGCATTTAATTTAGTCAGCAATCTTTATTTTAAAGTGATTTACGGACACATCTGGAGGAACTAAGTGAGCAGAGCTGCTACTCATGTTTGGAAAAGGGAAAACGTTATTGGGCTCACATGGGGCTTTTCCCACAGAGCCGGTGCTAGCAGCCTAGCGCTAACACCGGCTCTGTGGGAGAAGCCATAACAATATTGTTACCAGTAGTTGTGAGTTGAGGACTCACAATTACTAGTAACATTACTTCACTCACTAATCCTTTTCTCCTCTCCACTGCGCGCATACACAGCTTTCACTGCTGATTGGCCATTATCAGTGCTGTGGCTCTGCGTGTAACCAATCAGATGGTACTGTGGGTGGGACAATGCTGCAGACAGTAGTATAGTAGTGATGATGATGAATATATTTATTAGATAGAATGTTAGAGTACATGTACAGTCAAACATCCTGTCTAAGAGGAGCATTTCTAAAAAGCCCTTGCGGTCTTGTTTCCGTTGAAAGTCCTTAGTACATAAATCATCGACATTTAACTATACAAATAAAAATAAAAATACAACCAATATTAAATTACTCAATTGATGCAAAATAACAATAAATTACAAAGACACATAATATTTACAACGTAGTGACTGCAGACAGAGAGGCGTGGCTGCATCAGAGCCAAAATAACCCAGTTTTAAATTCATTTCTTATTGGCCATCGGATTAAAAAAAAAATAACAAATGCCGATATGTGTCAAACTGAGGCAGCGAAAATTGGCCCGGGCAATTATTGGTCGATCCGTTGTTGTGTTAAGGTGAGATCATAGCTAAATTGAAATTCCTCCACAGAAAGGCATAACCTTAAAGATGAGGTGAAGACATGAGGAGTCACCTCCGAGTTGAGCTGCTCAGTACTTCTTTCAGGCGTCTGACCAGTTTCAAACTGGGAGATAAAGCAACAGAGTTCTGTTTCGGTAGAATGTCATCTGGCCTGGGAACACACTAATTCTGCAGGAGGAACTGGAAAGATTGCCTTGGAGGACATGGAATAGCCGCCGCTGAGGCTGTTGCTAATGCGACTGATGAACGGATGGATCTACACACATGCCACAGAGGTCATGTCGTGGGCTGCTCTCTCGAGTGGCGTTTGATTCAAATGCTGTTCTACTACAGTAAAAAAGTATATTTCTTATGGACATCCTACAATAAGGCATCATGTATTCATAGATATGTTCATATAAATCCATATATCCATCTTTTGAAAAATTCGCACACATGTAGATCATTTGTTTTAGTCTTTAATGTGTATTCTATGGAAGCGATTTGGCAATTAATTGCATACAGTACAAGCATATTTTATGAGCTTCCAAATTCTAGATCATGAACATTAATACGGTTCATTTATAGATTTGTAGAACTATGGCGCGTTTAAGCTCCCAGTTTACAGTGAAATAGTCCTCTAAGCCCACATGAATATCAGCTTCACATTCCTGTCCGTTGTATTTTGCTCCGTCTCATTCTGAAATGAGTTTGTGTGGGTTTTATCTTAATGTGGAAAATATACCGTATGTATTTATTGAGTTACGCGGCCTCTGTTTTGTGGGAGAGGTTTTTATTGTAACATGCTCCTTAGCAGAGTAAAGTGTAGTGCCGGGACGGGGCAGTGACAGTTTGCACTGTTATGGTTGTGGTTGATGGAAAGCTCCTCGCTGCGCTATGGCCTCTTTTATGTGTTTTTACTCTCCTATCAATGTCTCAATATCACATCATATCTGTCCTCACTATTCTAAGTCATCACATGTACAGTATCTATACAGTAATAATACTAGTATATGTGACATAAGACAACGGAGCTCTTTTGACGTTTTAACGTGCAGCAGCTTATTTAAAGCATTAGACTTAGAGACCCACTGGGACACAGTCGTGTTGCATAGAGCATGAATCACAAGGAAAAAAGCACAGACAGGGCAGCAGTTCAGCGTGGCACCAAATTAAATTGAGACTTATCTGTGATAATCAGTGGACTGTTTGCTTTGGAACTTTATTGATTTATTTTATGGTCATTATAACTGCCTATGGAATAATGAAGTTGATTAAACAGTATTACAAGCCCAAGAAACGTGTTATTAAATTTATTGTTGAGTTATTGAGAATGCCCACGTTCTATATATTTTTGTGTAATTTTTAACTGTCCAAACTGCTGCTTCCAAAAATACTAGCTTGTGTATTTTGGAGCCATTATTGGAAATCCATAATTCAACCTGACACCCTCAATCAAGAAGAAAGTAAAGTAGTCGGCAGTCATGCATTCTTACAACATTGCGCATGCGCACTGACAGGCATCTCATTGGCTAACACAGAACATAACAGAATAACAGCAGGTCCCGTAACAGCCTTCTCTCCTATCTGCGCGTGCCTAACTTGTTCTTTCCCTGTAATGTTTACGCTTATTACCATGACGACGAAGTAGGGGGTGGTTCCCAGCGCGGGCTGATGACGCTCACAGAACTGTATGACCCAATCAGAGACAAGCGTTGCCGACGTCATCGTTAAAGAACCGTTCCTTGGTTGAAGGCAAAAATATATATAGTTGTGTAACAGTGTACTTAGCACATGGGGGGAATAATATATAGTTGTATAACAGTGTACTTAGCACATGGGGGGGAATAATATATAGTTGTATAACAGTGTACTTAGCACATTGGGGGAATAGTAATGTATTTTCACCAACTTTAATTATGGAGTAACTGCAGGCAGCATAAAACAGCGTTAAGGGCGTTTCGCTTTGCGTTCGAATCGGGATGATCTCCAAATATAAGGTGAGTAAATGCTGTGAACTATTGACCAAACCAAACTAAATGTTGTCTGTTCCTGGTGCAGTGTCGGCATGTAATCACGTTGTGAAATCCCATCTGGTATGGAAATTCCCTACAGTACGAATATTATGATTTGCTTAACGTTCGTATCCTCCGGCGTGTCCCGAGCCCAAACGACTCGGGGACGATGAGCTTTGAGCGGTTCCTTGGTCTCTTCGTCCCCCTGACACTGGCCGTCCCTCTCTCTCTTACCGAACCGCAGCTTTGAGCCTGAGCGGTTTTCATGTAACGGTGCCCCGCACAGCCACGCAGTGCTGAACCCGTTCAGAGACCGCTCTGCAGCGAATCAACAATGGCTTCTGCCCGGTATCAAGTTGCACTCCTCGCAGAGACGCTTCTGTCTTTCCATTGTTCCACGCAGCTTGTTTTTCTATGCCCGGTCATACTGGTCGTCATGTGTGTGTGTTGGGCTGCTGTTTCATACGTCATTCTGCGCATGCGTGGCCAGAGTGAAGGAGGATACACAGTACGAAAAAAGATAAGAAATACAAACTCAGATGCAGGCGGACAAAATGCTGAAGGAAACCTGCCACTCAGGTGAGACGTAACATCCGGTGAGTCTGCTGACTCATGCGTTGGACGTTACAGATGGTGTTAATGCTGGACCCTTAAAAACAACCTGGAATCCCACAGAGTGTTGAGTGACCTGTAGAAGTCATCGCTGTCTGCTATATTTATCGGCCCTGTAACGTGATCTGTGACATTCTCCATCACTGTGCTCATAGTGTCCTCTCACTCTGGGGCCACAGTGTCCAACGGAGCGCTCCACTGCTTCCCATCGGGCCGGCCTGGCTGCTCAGAACAACAAGGGTGAGCCTCTCAAACCGGTTGGTTTCCCTCCCTTTGCTCCTTCCAGGTTACCTGTGCCTCGCGCGAATCCCTTTTGGTGTGAGATTGTTTTTTTTATTCAGCTACAAGGGTACGTCTTCCCACGGAGACGCTGATAGAAGGACAGGCTGTATCAATTCAGAACATTCTGGATCTTTCTCACCTCGGTGGAAGAATCGCGAGCAGGTTTTGTGTCATGTCACTTTTGCATTGGTTGTGGTGGCAAAATAATAAGATTTGTAACAAGCGCAACTGCGAGAGCCGCGTAATTAACCGTAATAATAATCAAGACATTTTTCAGGATCTGAAAACATGAGCTAACAGATGCACTCTTACGTGGTTGGAGTTGAACGACTGTTTAGTGGTGCTGCTTGACTGTTTAGGCTGAATGTCTGCTGATTGGTAGTTATCCTGTAACCTGTCTGTGTTGTTTTCTGCAGGTGTGATCAGTGTCACGAAGCCCTTCCATGTCCGTGTGGACACCGTAGAATGAGCTGAGGAGACAGACACGCTGTTATAAATACGGGAGGTAAATACTTCATACACAGCAGCGTCTCTAATTTGTAGTATTAAGGGTCAATGTATGCACTCAGTAGTACGTTCCTGCTCAGCATCACTGCTGTATTAGTTTGTCAGAAGAAGTTCTGCAAGCGAGTTACGTGATGTGTTTTTATCAGCTGAGCAGTGATTCTCTGAAATTACAAAACTGGAATGGGATGCTGCGTTCTGCTCCGTCCCAGTGCTATTACAGCAGCACTACAATGTGGATATTTAGACTGTAGCTCTACCCCAACATACTGCATGCCCTACTAAAAGGTTTTGATGATGTCATTAACTGTGAAAATTCACCATTCATGTAGCGTGACAATAATATGTTCCTATTTCGAGTGGAGACCAGTTCACTTGTGAATAATGAAGAGGAAATAAAAAACAATAATGATTTGCTTTCTCTCAGAATATGAGTGGAAAACAAACGTCAGAGGCAACATATGAATAAAATAAAATAAACCTATAATTGGAGGAGCTAAAACTGGAGTAAGAGTGTTCTTAGACTTATTTTGTCATTTAAAACATTCACTTTTCAGTCAGACATTGACAGATTTCTGTAAATATATATATATAATATATTTATATATAAGTTATATATATATACGCCATAACTAATATGTTGCCTATATAAAAAATGCACATGGGTATAAATACAGTTAAAGTTGCATTAAAGTGCAGTCGGCCGGCGCAGGAAATGCATGCCCTGCTGGGCTCTCTTAACAAGCGCTCCGGTGTGATGTGCCCGGGACAGGGTGTTGGTTATGTGCACCCCCAGGAACTTGGTGCTGGTTCCTGAAATCACCAATGACGTCCTTGTCAACATTCAGGACCAGGTTGCTTGTTTTACACCAGCCCAGGGGGCTCACCGCTTCTCTGTAGGACAGATCTTCATTGTCTTGGACGACGCCCACCGTCGTTGTGTCGTCCGCAAACGTCACTATGTGGTTGGTGGTGGACCTGGCGCAGCCGTCGTGCATCATCGTGGCAAAGAGCAGCGGACTCAGGACACAGCCCTGATGGGATCCGGTGCTCAGTGAGATGACACTGGAAACGTTGTTCCCCACCCGCACAGACTGGGGTCTGTTGGTGAGAAAGTCCAGCAGCCAGGGGGGTGTTGAAACCGAGGGGGGGCCAGTTTGCTGTGGAATGTAACACCACAGCAAACAGGATGGACTCGAGACCCTCAGTCTGCTGCCCCACTAACTACTGGTCAGTTAGCCTCAGCTGCTGAAAATATGGAGTAGCCAGATAGAACTATGTGTTTAGAGTGCAAGCTTGTGTCTGTGCTGCTGTTTCCATGGAGACATTGCTTCATGAATGAATTCATTTTTATTCCGGTTCACATTTCAATGAGACAGAGACAAATGAAAAGTTTTATTTTACTTCTCCTCAGGACTATGTCATTAGACATAAATCTTTATAGCCATCAAATCTTTAAGAAATTAGCCTATATATATATATATATATATATATGCATAATACAATCTTATTGTAAAAGTTAGTTTAAAAGTTAGTAACTTCATAAAAGTGAAATCCATAGCTTGCTATCATTTCTTGAATTCTGTGAGTCCATGCTCTTTGGTGATACTTCCATGCGTGTGGCCTGACTGTTTTACTCACTGGGACTTGCCCCCCCAGTGCCACCAAACTAGACTAGTCTTTGGTCGTGTCCCAACTGGGGGAAGACATGTAACAGTTACAATATGGTTAACCAAGGCCATGATGGAGGAAAGGAGTTGCTTTTATGGGTCCAGAACAAGTAAGGTTTGCTCTTTATAAGGGTTCAAGTTTCTTGGTGCTGTTAGCCTAGCTGGCTTAGCTGTGCTCTCATGGCAACAGCCACCAAGCCTGCCTGTGTTCTGGCCACTCTAGATCCATATACTCAATTATTGATAGAGCTGTGGTCTCAGTGTGAGAGAGGGAGACAGTGATCGAAAAGAAGATGGCGGGTAAACTACACTGAGAATGAGAAAGTAGGTGCACCCGGAGAAGATAGGGTGCTGCCCAGTAAGGGGGTGAACAAGGGAGAGTGGCGAGAGCGAGACAGAAGGGGTGAGAGAGATTAAAGAAATAGGATCCATCCTTACTGAAGTCAACATGGATCAGCAACACTAGACACTTTTATTTATTCAAACCTGCAAGTGCATCCATCTGCATCGCCCACGCAGCAACAGGACACCTTGTTGCCAGGTGGCTTCAACACCAACAGCCGGAAAGACTCCTCCATGATAAACTGCAGCAGAGGAGGTCGTGAGAAGGGAAACTTGTCCCTTAATTCAGTCAATCACATTACATTTTTTTTTTTTAAGTGTTTAAGTGATATTGCTTGGCTTGGACATCATACGTTTTTAACAAAACTTTTCACAGCATTATGTCTTAATAATAATTCATTAGGATACCAGAAGAACAGTATGCCATCCAGAGGGAGAAACATTTTAAATGTCTCAGATAGTGCAAGAAAAGTGTAATTAAAATAAAAACAAAGTGTGAAAATGTAATACTGGTAATAAAAAAATATGTTTGCAAAATATTTTTTGGAAACATGTTTTTCTCCAAAAAATGAACAATAATAAAAGTGTAAGTAATATGTTTAAGTGCTAGTCAAAATGAGTCAAAGCAGAATAAAAGTGAAAATGTTACATCACAATTTGTCCTTTGTCAACCAAGGTGCAAAACAGAGAGTCCTTCATAAGGACCATGAGGTTCTGTCCAAGGTTCTGCCTGTTAAAGGGAAGTTTTTACTTGCCCCCGTTGCCAAAGTTCTTGCTCTTGTGAACCAAGTTGGGTTCTGTCTTTCCCTGCAGGTATTTCCCTGCTAATCCTGTAAAGTGCCTTGAGATGACTTTCTGTTGTATCTGGCTCTATAGAAATAAAACTGAATTGAATTGAATTAATTGTCAGTCTTTTTCTCTCTTTAAAACTACACTAATATTTTGTGCAGCAAAGTTAACCAATGCTTGCCTCTCTTTGCTGTAACTGCAGTTGATGCCGCCTTCCAGAGACTCTCCCTCCCTGTGGCTGAGAATCAAGCAGCAGAAGCAGAATGTCCCGTGTCTCCTCCACTGCCAAGCGCTATGCTGGCCCTTCCTACACCAGCAGCTACAGCTCCTACAGTTCCTCCCTGAGCCCGGGCCTTAGCTCCTACTGTAAGCAGGACAGGCTGTCCTCCTACAAGTCCCCAACATCGCCTTCTATGTCTTCCTCAGGTTACTCCTCCAGGTTTCTGAGCAGCTCTGTCAACCGCAGCTGCACCTACAGCACATCCTCAGAACCTGATCACGATCGGAGTAGAACCATCCCACGCACCGACATCCTCGGAAGCAGTTGCAACCGCCGGAGTGAAAGCCTCAGTAGAACCCCTATCAAGGGCTGTGGAGCTTTGGGGCTGAGCGGGGGATCAGCCTACAGTGGCTACGACTCCTACTCGTTATCCTTGACGCAGTCCAGCTACCTCTCCTCTTCATCAGCGGCCTCTCAGAGCATATCGCTCAACCGACGAAAATCTGTATCCCAGAGTGACTTGAGCAGGGATCTGGCTTCTCTGGGTCTCTGTGACACCTCGTCTTCCAGCCCATACTCTTCCACCAGTGCCCTGCGGAGCTATCACACTCGGACCAGCAATGTGGCAAACTCATATGGCAGTAGCTCTCGGCCGGGCTATTCGGGTTTGTTGCAAAGCTCTACTCAGGAGCGGCTCTCACGGAGCTGCTCCCAGGAGGCTTTCAACAGCAGCAGAGCATGCAGCGCTTCAACATGGCAAATGTCCAGTAATGAACTTCCAGTCTCCCCCACCAGGGACTCCACGGTAAGAGATGATTCTGTCTTCTCCCACAGGCTGGCTTTGATTGGGCTTCAGTCATAGGGTTCTAGAGGGCCCAACATCACAGAGCTAAATAAGGCTGAATGGTTGTCACCAAGAAGGTACACTGGTTTCAGCCCTTCATTATCAAGTCCGACAAAGCTTGTGGCTTCCGATAGTACAGTCTTTCTACCAAATGAGGGCAATGTTTCTCAAAATAATTTCAGTCCACTCTAAGGCCTGGTTGACACTGACAGTAAGATATCATGCATGTTCCATTCATTCACATACGTACAATCTTTTTTACATTTGCTTAAGTAAAACTCAAACTACAAGGAATAGACGTAAAGAAGGTAGAGGACTTCAGGTACCTCGGGTTAACAGTGCAGAGTGATGGAGAGAATGTGGAAAGGAGGTGAAGAATTGTGTGCAGGCAGGCTGGAACGGGTGGAGGAAAGTATCAGGTGTGCTCTGTGATAGGAGAGTGTCAGCGAGGAGGAAGGGAAAGGTCTACAAGACAGTGGTGATGTATGTCTTAGAGACAGTGGCCGTTGTGGTGCCCTGGGCGACATTATGGCCTGATGCCCCCCCCCCCCTCCTACAAACTCAGTCCTCACTGCATCAGTCAGCAGGATCGAGAGGGGCTGCCTTGACAGATTGACGCACAGCTGAACTTGTCGAGGTTGATGGAGCGTCCTCAGGCGGTTGAATAGTAACAGCAGAAGCTCTGCTAGTCCCTTCACCTGTAAGCAAATAAAACATAGATGTAAATATATACATATACACACACATATATGTTTAATTTCTTTAATGTGGATAAGCTATTCTTGCTTTAATATGTCTTGTAGACAACTTGAATATCGATGTTGCAGTCTACATTCCCTGTATAAATTGTAAATATCATCAAATATATTTTATTGTTCTACTTTTATCATAATAATAGAACAATACAGCGTTTAACAATAGATACTGTTGGTATTCTTAAATGGACTCATTTTTTTTTAAAAAGGTCAAATATGTGGCAGTATTGGGATCTGTGTTCGAGCTACAGTTCACATTGTTTTCTGCTGCTATAGAGGTTTAGAAATGCTACAGCAGGTTTGGCCAATTTATTGGCAAAGTAAAAATAGACTTTCATCACCTCCATGTGTGCACATATGGAAAATCATTCCAGATGAACAGACCAGGGGGAGCTGCATGTGCAACTGATATATATGAATATTATGATAGAGTATTTGTGAATATTTGTGTCTGGATTTGAACATATTGACATTAGAAACATGACTGCTGCTGTAACACACAATGACAGAACTCGCCTGCTTCAACCTGTGTCTCTGCTGTAGTCCATCCGGTTTGCTGTGGTGTGCTGGGGCAGCAGACTGAGGGTCTCTAGTCTATCCTGCTTGCTGTGGTGTGCTGGTGCAGCAGACTGAGGGTATCTAGTCTATCCTGCTTGCTGTGGTGTGCCGGGGGCAGCAGACTGAGGGTATCTAGTCCATCCTGTTTGCTGTGGTGTGCTGGTGCAGCAGACTGAGGGTATCTAGTCTATCCTGCTTGCTGTGGTGTGCTGGGGCAGCAGACTGAGGGTATCTAGTCCATCCTGTTTGCTGTGGTGTGCTGGTGCAGCAGACTGAGGGTATCTAGTCTATCCTGCTTGCTGTGGTGTGCTGGGGCAGCAGACTGAGGGTCTCTAGTCTATCCTGCTTGCTGTGGTGTGCTGGTGCAGCAGACTGAGGGTATCTAGTCTATCCTGCTTGCTGTGGTGTGCCGGGGGCAGCAGACTGAGGGTATCTAGTCCATCCTGTTTGCTGTGGTGTGCTGGTGCAGCAGACTGAGGGTATCTAGTCTATCCTGCTTGCTGTGGTGTGCTGGGGCAGCAGACTGAGGGTATCTAGTCCATCCTGTTTGCTGTGGTGTGCTGGTGCAGCAGACTGAGGGTATCTAGTCTATCCTGCTTGCTGTGGTGTGCTGGGGCAGCAGACTGAGGGTCTCTAGTCTATCCTGCTTGCTGTGGTGTGCTGGTGCAGCAGACTGAGGGTATCTAGTCTATCCTGCTTGCTGTGGTGTGCCGGGGGCAGCAGACTGAGGGTATCTAGTCCATCCTGTTTGCTGTGGTGTGCTGGTGCAGCAGACTGAGGGTATCTAGTCTATCCTGCTTGCTGTGGTGTGCTGGGGCAGCAGACTGAGGGTATCTAGTCCATCCTGTTTGCTGTGGTGTGCTGGGGCAGCAGACTGAGGGTCTCTAGTCTATCCTGCTTGCTGTGGTGTGCTGGTGCAGCAGACTGAGGGTATCTAGTCCATCCTGTTTGCTGTGGTGTGCTGGGGCAGCAGACTGAGGGTATCTAGTCCATCCTGTTTGCTGTGGTGTGCTGGGGCAGCAGACTGAGGGTATCTAGTCTATCCTGTTTGCTGTGGTGTGCTGGGGCAGCAGACTGAGGGTATCTAGTCCATCCTGTTTGCTGTGGTGTGCTGGGGCAGCAGACTGAGGGTATCTAGTCCATCCTGTTTGCTGTGGTGTGCTGGTGCAGCAGACTGAGGGTATCTAGTCTATCCTGCTTGCTGTGGTGTGCTGGGGCAGCAGACTGAGGGTATCTAGTCTATCCTGCTTGCTGTGGTGTGCTGGGGCAGCAGACTGAGGGTATCTAGTCTATCCTGCTTGCTGTGGTGTGCTGGGGCAGCAGACTGAGGGTATCTAGTCTATCCTGCTTGCTGTGGTGTGCTGGGGCAGCAGACTGAGGGTATCTAGTCTATCCTGCTTGCTGTGGTGTGCTGGTGCAGCAGACTGAGGGTATCTATTCCATCCGGTTTGCTGTGGTGTGCTGGTGCAGCAGACTGAGGGTATCTAGTCCATCCTGTTTGCTGTGGTGTGCTGGTGCAGCAGACTGAGGGTATCTATTCCATCCGGTTTGCTGTGGTGTGCTGGGGCAGCAGACTGAGGGTCTCTAGTCCATCCTGAGCCACAGGCACGGGCGGCTGTGGCTCAGTTGGTAGAGTGGGTCGTCCAGTGATCAGTAAATCAGCGGTTTGAATCCCAGCTCCGACTGTACGCATGTCGAGTGTCCTTGGGCAAGACACTGAACCCCAAATTGCTCCTAGTGGGTCTGGCAGCACCTTGCATGGCAGCAGTCGCCCACTGGAGTGTGAATGTGTGTGTGAATGGGTGAATGTGAGGCCGCTTTGAGCACCGCAAAGGTGGAAAAAGCGCTATATAAGTGCAGTCCATTTACCATTTACCTGTTTGCTGTGGTGTGCTGGGGCAGCAGACTGAGGTTTTCAGACTCAAAGAGACTCAACAAAGTCATCCACAAAGCAGGTGATGTTGTGGCAGTAGTTTTCACACTGCACCAAGAGGACTCGGTTCCTTTGGGAGCAAATTGTTGCATTTACAATGAGTTGAAAGGTCTACTTTCACACTGATTTCTTCGCGAAACGAACTTTTGGAGCAGCGTCACGTGGCTGAAAGAGTCGCTCGTCGATTGGACAAAGTAGAAGGGGAAGTCCCGCCCTCACCCATGTTTGTTTAGGGTTGGAGTGCGCCAGTTGCGGCTGCTGCTCATTTAAGGAGGGAAGCTAATTTTGTTCTTGCATACATTTTAAATGTTACACAACGCTAGTCGTTTTTAACAGACAAAGTTGCTGGGGATCCGTAAAGTCTCCGGGTCAGTTCAGAACAACGGAATGAAAAACTTAGCAGTATTATAAAGTATTATAACGCATAATTAGTCAATGAAATCTACACACAACGGTACATATTTCACCACTTTAGTTTTTTTGGTAACTGAGCTTCCCCTGCAGAGCAGCTTGGAGTACACGCTGTACTTCCTCTACCGGAGATGCACCGCGTAGCGTAACGGCGTACATTTAGTCCTGCGTTTGCGCCGGTGAGCTTTCACACTGCCCACGGAACGGAGCAGGGTTCTCTTGCAAAGGAACCGAAACCCACGTTTTTAGGCAGACTTTTTTGATCCTCTCCAGAGTTCGGGTGCGCTTTCACACCAGCCCAAATGGAGCGGATTATCCGAGAAAAGGCACTCTGGTCCGTTTAAAGGGAGCAAACAGCGGCAGTGTGAAAGCACCCAGGACCTGGTACAACAGAGGAGGACTTGAACAGACTGAGACCACCCCCCTCAAAAACCGAACGTCATGGAAGGCCTTTTCTTCCTGTGGCAATTAAAATATGCAATGCATCATTGTAACATACTATTGCTTTCTATATTTTTTACTACTATACTTACATATTTATATTAAGGCACTATGTGCATACTGTCCAATTCTTATTTCTGAGTGTCGTTGAGTGGAGTTGATGGAACTTCCCTCTGGGATTAATAACGTATTCTGATTCTGATAATGAAAGTGATGGTAACATGGCATCTGTTATGTTTCACTCCGGTCATGTTTCATGGTTTGTTGCCATGGCAATCTGAAGAGTAGAAAATCCTTCAGGTGCCGTGGTTTGTTTTTCTGTTGTTGTTATTAATCAGATAATCTGGGATCGATCGCCGTTGGAGGAGAGGACCACTAGATAGAGATAGCAAAAACAAGTTCCTCCTGTCTGTGATTCCAACACCGAAACAGCAAACACATTCGACTAAATATATCACATCTATTTCAGATGCTCAGACTTTGCTTGTTATGCAACTGCCCAGGGATATCAATTGGGTCCAGATCCACCCTGGAATCAAAACCATGCTGACCAGTGGTTTAGGAATTGAAATGAACATAGTGAACATCCAAACAAGATACAGTATATATACTGTATATAATTTTTAAAGTAATTCTCTTTCTTTACGTAATTGGAAATACATTTTTTACATGTTTAATGCATCACTAAACGTGAACCCTTGTCTAATACACACTCCATGTTTGTTTTCGGTCTGTGTGTGCGCATTCGTGTGTGTGTGTGTTCTTTGACATTTTATCTCAGTATTGTCTCTGTTGTCTTTCAGAATTCAAAGCGTGCTCAGGGCCTGGTGGGACTAAAGAACCTAGGAAATACTGTAAGTGCACAAGCCCCGTTCACATCACATCTGACAGCGGGATCGTATTCTTCACCACAGACGGAGATGCTCAAGCTAAATTCCCATAATCCATCTGGTGTCGCACTGATATGTTGGATATCAAACAAGAGTGTGATATATGTCTGTCTACCAGGCAACCGGCAGAAGGACTACTCCTAAAATAAATGTGTGTGTACAGTAACCTAATCACATCTGACCAAATTGCACGTGTCACACACAGCAGTGTGTACACATTTGTGTCTTCCTTGATAACATATCTATGTGTGTGATACTTGTTTATACCCTGTAATTAAAACAGGTTTCTTTCACTTAGTCTTAAAATGTTTTTGAACTGCATTTATCACATTGGCTTAATATGAAGTGAAATATTGGATTATATATTAAATGTACACAAATATGTCATTGAGAATGGTGGCAGACTCGAACCATTTGGGTAATGTCTCTCCACTTGTATTTTTCATGTAATCTTTACTTCTCTCTGCCGGCAGTTTTTAGTCTGTTAGTCTGTTAAGCTTTATCAGGAGACAAAAAGACAAGACAAAAGGGATTCACTCTCTCCTCGAGGATTTTCAAACGCGGACAAATCACTGTACAAAGGAAGTATATCAAGCCTGTCCTGCTCCACAAAGGGACAAAGTACATCATGTTTAAAGTACTTTTTCAGTAGATACCAGTAGTAGTAGTAGTTACTGTAGTATATATTATACACCGGTTGACATGTCAGAAGCTGAGTCGTACATTGACAAGACTTGGGGAATGTGCCTCGTAATACAAATTCTGTGTGCAAAGATTCAACGTATGCATACAGTATTTATACGACAGGTGTAGACGTGTGGATCTCAGCGTGAGGGAGAAGGGAGGGGTCAGTGAGAGTTTAGGTCGGGGTAAAGATAAAATGTTTGTCTCCCATGAGAGACAAAACATGGTCTCGAGGTTTGTCCAGGAAGCTCGTCTGAGGAGACGGAGCAAAGGGAACGTTTCCAAAATTGTGTGCAAGATAACACGGAACATTCAGCTGTGTCAAAGGATACCAATATAATCCATACCAGTAAAGACAAATACTTTACACACATCACTCTGGTTGAATGCCAAATGTTAAATATTCTTTATCTGATGCCATTAGTGCAACTCAAACTGTTTGTGACGTTTGTCTTTGTAGTGTTTCATGAACAGCATCCTGCAGTGTCTAAGCAACACACACAGCCTCCGGGATTACTGCCTGCACACGTCGCACCGCAGAGACTTTAACAACAACAGCCGCACCAACACCGCCCTCATGGAAGGTGAGAGACAAGCCACGCAGGCTGAAGCACGCGCTCCCATTCGCCCTGCTGCCTCCAGGACGAGCGTGGCCTGAGAGACACAGAGGCGTTTGGGATTTTGAGAATCGGTTGTGCCTTCAGTCAACCTCAAAACATTGTTAATTTCACCAAGATGCGATTGTGTTTCTGTCGTGGTAGAATTCGCCAAGCTGTTACAGACTATGTGGACGTCATCGAGCAGCGAGGCGGTCAGCCCATCCGAATTTAAAACTCAGATCCAGAGATATGCTCCCAGATTTATGGGATACAAGTAAGTTGTCATTCAAAACCTGCCTGTGGCGTCTCGCTTATAATGAGTGAGAAGTAAGACTCTTCAAATATGTCACGTAACAGCAGCATCATCTGGTGCTTCCAGTTCTCACTTATGTGTCTTACAGCCAGCAGGATGCTCAGGAGTTTCTACGTTTCCTCCTTGACGGCCTGCACAACGAGGTCAACAGGGTCACCGTCAAGCCGAGAGCCGCCGTGGAGGACTTTGACCACCTGCCGTGAGTAGCCTGCCTGGCAGACGGCGTTTGTTCCCCTGCTTCTGTCAGCTTCCTTCACAAAGCTCCACAGCTGAACCTCTAAATTCACATTAACACGCAGAAAGTCTGTGAAAACAAAAAAGAAAAATGATTTGATTTTCTATATAATTGAAAATTGTATTCTAATCTGTAAATGACCTCAACAACTAGAAAAGCCCTCGGAGAGCGCAGACCTCCACCGAGCAGCTCATTCCCGTCATAATTAGATTTACACCGTCCACATGGTGATCTGGATCAGCACCAAAAGGTTCTACATTGTTCTTGGTATCTTTGTACACCAACCGTGAAAAGTAAAAGTGAATCAGAGTTGGTGTATTTTTAACTGATTTTTTTCAGTAAATGGAGTTTTCAATGTTAAAATTTTATATTATATTTTTTCCTAATGTCATTCTGGATCTGATCCGGATGAAATTTGGTGGTGGGATAGAGGCCCCCCTACATGACGGATTCAAATTCCATAAACATCGGCCAATAATTAACCGAGATATTGAGGAACGAATTTCAAAGCTCCATTGACTGCAATGTTAACACAAGTTTCAACGTGATCCAGAATCCAGGATCTCTTCTGAATCATCACGGAAATTTCATCAGCGGTTCCTGGTAACATTCCCAACATTTCCTGAAAATGTCATCAAGATCCGTACAGAACGTTTTGAGTTATCGTGCTAACAGAAGGACAGACAGACATCACATAAGCCCCGCCTTGGCGGAGGTAATAAAACACGGACATAAAACATTATCTTTATCATCAAGAATCACGGAGCCTTCATTTAAGGCTGCATGCAACAGTCTTTGTCCAGATCATCTTCGTGATCCAATTCTTCTTGGATCTAATTATCAGTTTTCGAAGCATAACTTTCTGCT
Organism: Brachionichthys hirsutus; assembly: GCF_040956055.1. Taxonomy (NCBI): domain Eukaryota; kingdom Metazoa; phylum Chordata; class Actinopteri; order Lophiiformes; family Brachionichthyidae; genus Brachionichthys; species Brachionichthys hirsutus. The sequence goes on from NC_090907.1 coordinate 12,504,059, forward strand.
TTTAATAAAGCAGGTCAGCTACTTCCATTATCTGCTGTCAAAACGCTTACAAAGTCTGGACAGCTGAGGGTCGGCGTGTACCCCCCCCCCCCCCCCCCATGTGGCTCATCCAACTTGGATCCAATATGCTCACATTCTAACCTCTGCTCCTTCAGGAACGAAGAGAAAGGAAAGAAGATGTGGAGTAAATATCTCGAGAGAGAAGACAGTAAAGTCGTTGGCAAGTAAAAAAAAAAAACCTTCCCACATGTTTTACTCAGTTTTTATAAGTAGATGTATTGCATCGTGTATTTAAATAAGATATTCTGAATATAGTAAACTAATTGAATTCATAATTTAATATCCAAAGAAAAGCGCTTGCCATTTTCCTGTCAGTCTGATGTAAGGTTTGGTTTGGTTTTAAGTATAATTGCTTAATGTTGAGATCTTCAGTCATCCAGGTCAGAGTAAAAGGTCAGTGAAGATCCCGCATGCCCCCAACTCGACCTCGAGAAGCCCTAATAGCATCATTTAGAGCGAGGGAGTGAGAGCAGGTTAGGCTAACAGTCGTTTCATTTCATTATGTCCAAAGAAAACAAAACATGTCTTGTCGTCATGGTGATCAGTGCCGATCAGTTTGTGTAATCTCCTCCAGATCTATTCGTCGGGCAGCTCAAGAGCTCTCTCACTTGCTGCCATTGTGGTTTCTGCTCCACTGTGTTCGACCCCTTCTGGGATCTGTCGCTACCTATTGCAAAGGTGAGGACACACACACGCACACACACACACGCACACGCACACACACACACTCACACACGCACACACACACACACGCAGGCAAATGCAGTTGTCTCTGTGACAGCACTTAACACAAGATTACAGCGAACATAATTCGTTCTGTAATACTGTTGGAACTGATTTGTTCTAAAAGCTACATTTTCTATAAGAACTAATGGAAACTACATTCATCTGTTCCTACGCACCAGATAAAAGTGTACTATGTAGCTACGTGTATCTAAACAACAGAGAACGCATTAAAGCGTAAATAAAACTAAAAACAAAAGCATAATAAAAGTACATTTAACCCAATTATGTATCGTTTACACACCTTTTACCTTTTTATGGTGACAATATGTGGATTGGGGGAAGAGTTCTTCCTTTGAAAGGGATCCAGGTCACGGCAAATCACGGAGAGCAAAAAAACGAAGAATCGACTGGACTTGATCAATGTTTGACTGAAGACATTCCGCCTCTCATCCAAGAGGCTTCTTCAGATCCGAGAGGCTTGTCGAGGGTCCAGAATACTTGGAGATCACATATTACAGACAGATGGCCGTCCACCATGAGCCTAGGTTCTGTCCAAGGTTTCTGCCCGTTAAAGGGAAATTTTTCCTTGCCACCGTTGCCAGAGTTCTTGCTCTTGTGGGTCAAGTTGGGTTCTGTCTTTCCCTGCTAATCCTGTAGAGTGCCTTGAGACAACTTTATGTTGTGATCTGGCGCTATAGAAATAAAACTGAATTGAATTGAATTATTACAATCTTTTTCCACAAGTTAACGCAGTTCCCAGACACTTATTGAAATATCTGTTAATACAGTGTCCCTCATTTCTGTCTCAAACAGATGCTGCAGGACAGCGTCCCTCATTTCTGTCTCAAATAGATGCTGCAGGACAGCGTCCCTCATTTCTATCTCAAACAGATGCTGCAGGACAGCGTCCCTCATTTCTGTCTCAAACAGATGCTGCAGGACAGCGTCCCTCTTTCAGCTCTGTCAGAAACTAAACTAAGTTCACTGCGTTCTCTCGTTTGAGAACCGAGTTTCCGCTGTATTTGTAACCTTGCCGTCTGTGCTCCTTTCATTTTGCTGTGTGTGTGTGTGTGTCTGTGTTTCCACTCAGAAGGGCTACGGTGAGATAAGTCTGATGGACTGCATGCGGCTCTTCACCAAAGAGGATGTCCTTGATGGTGATGAGAAGCCGGTAAAAACCAACACAATTCTTTCTGAAGTCATTTTATTAAACGTAACGTTTAACTTTTTTTGTCTTCACCTTGGACTATGAATTAATTCCATTTTTAAATGCTTACAAAGTTTAAATGAAAATACGATGCTGCATATTGTACAATATGAAAACAGGCCGGTTGTAACGCAGTCCGTCTCCTCTCTGCAGACGTGCTCCAGGTGCAAAGCCAGGAGACGATGCACCAAGAAGTTCACGATACAGAAGTTCCCCAAAATCTTAGTTTTGCGTATCCTTCTGTCTGGACAGCAGCCGCTGAGGCCGACGTGTTTTACTGTATATCATAAAGGACCAGGCTATGTTTAAGTTTGACTATGTTCATACAGAGGCCTTGATTTACTAGAACAGGCATGGGCAAACTATGGCCCGGGGGCCTTATTCGGCCCCTCTGGCTTTTTAATCCAGCCCACCGAACTTGCTCAAATTATATCATTAAATTAAATTTTATTATAATTAAACCTCATTCATTTGACCTTTTCCCTGTAACGCTACCTGTAAAAGATCAAATCATTTATATTGGTTCTCACAAACACTCCATACATCTGCGCCTGGCCCGACCCATCCGTCACATTTTAGAACCCATTGTGGCCCGCGAGTCAAAAGGTTTGCCCGCCCCTGTACTAGAACCACGGTTCCTATTTGGGTAATTACAACACAATAATGCTCATGAATTATTTTGAAATGTTTTTAAGGTATGATACAAGTGAGTCAATGCTTTAACCTCCGTTCTTATATATAATTAGCATTATATTTGTCAAAGCTACCAATAATCAACCATGTGTGCATCAGATCCATACCCATAAATCAAGTGTCTCCATGTGATGATTATTGAACAGCTGTGATACTCAGCAAAGTACTGATTGTATTTAAAACCCAGTATTGTGGTCACGTACCAATGACCAGTGGCTGTGGCCTCCTCCCCTTCAATGAGTGATGTTTTAAGATATTCCATCTAGTACTAGTCGAGTATTACTTGACTCTCCCTCTGTCTCAGACCTGAAACGTTTCTCCGAGGCCAGAAGAGCCAGCAAATTGTCCACTTTTGTTAACTTCCCTATGAAGGATCTTGACCTGTGGGAGTTTGCCTCTGGAAACAGCAGTAAGTGTTGCCTTGAGTTTTATAAAGCTTTGCGTTCAGACACTTTGTAAAAAATAATGTAGTATTACTTGATTTCAGTTGCGCAGTCTAAAACAGTTTGGGTTTCTGATTACTTAAAGGAGTACCTGCAGCTTCTTGTACCTTTGTTTGCGTTGTCTTGTTGCAGTACACGCAGTGTACAACCTGTACGCGGTGTCCAACCACTCAGGCACCACCATGGGCGGTCACTACACAGCCTACTGTGGCAATCCCAGCTCAGGAGAATGGTACACATTCAATGACTCCAGGTATGTCTCCAACACCTTTCATCATCGTCTTCATCATCATCATCAGTCGAGACATCTGTTACGTCCCCTAAACTGAGATGCAACGTTTTCATTAAGGACACAAGAGGCGACGATGAAGGTTCAAACATTCACTTTATTAGATTGTGCCAAAGATCCCGCTTTTTTTCCTGTGGCCTGAAACAAAACAAAAAAAATAACCCAAAGTAGTAAACTTAAAACTGGACCTGAAGACGCGTTCAATACATCCGGGTATCTGGACGCTGGCTCGTCCAGACGGGTGTGGACAACCGGGACAGGCGCAGCCTCTGGAGTTACCAGTGAAACACCTTTAATTGGAACGCATGGACGCGCTCCACGGCAGCGTCACCGGACCACAGACCCGACTGCATCACAATCTCGCTCAAAGGAAGGCCAATCTCTTGCATGTTACATCCCAGCACAGGAAGCTTTAAAACTACAGCCGTGTCCTCACTAAGCGGCAAAGTACCCTCCACATTAAATGAGTGAGAGGTTGCTGTATGTCGTAATATTTCACAGTCTCTTCTATAGCAGGTCGACTTAAACTGAACCTCCTCGGGTCGACTCCGGCTTTGGTCGCTTGTCTTCGATTTTCCTCATGACTTGTGTTTGAACTCTTTGACTTCCGAGGCAATTTAAACTCCTTTTTTTTTTTGTTCGACTACCGAGTCGTTCGAGAACCGAGGTTCCACTCTATGTAATAGTTCTCATGTATGTCCCCAGAGGATCCCAGGAACACTGCATCAGCACATTTCAGCTTTAAATTAGCAGTTTGCCTCACAGAGGGGCGGCTGTGGCTCAGTTGGTGGAGCGGGTTGTTTAGTGATCGGTAGGTCAGCGGTTCAAATTCCAGCTCTGACTGTCCACATGTCAAAGTGTCCTTGGGCAAGACACTGAAGCCCACATCATGTCCAGTGGGCCTGGCAGCACCTTGCATTGCAGCACTCACCCATTCTGTGTGTGAATGGGTGACGTGAGGCCAAATTTAAAGCGCTTTGGGCACCGCGAAAGTGGAAAAGCGCAATATAAGTGCAGTCCATTTACAAATGCGTCGTTTTGTCAACTTGAAAAATGCTCTCCTCTTCTTGTCTCCAGAGTAACACCAATGTCCTCCAGCCAAGTGCTCAGCAGTGATGCCTACGTCCTGTTTTATGAACTGGCTTCCTCCTCACGGATGTGAAACCGCCGGGATGAAGGGCTGCAACAACAATCTGACTGATGGACGGATGGAAGATCAGACTGTTGGTTGAGCGACACCCATTTTAGACTTGTATTTGGATATATGTCAGATACTCTCAACGGCCAGCCTGGAGGCTGGGGAGGGAAGACTCTGGAAATCACAGGAACCTGATTAACCAGTCCTGTATTTTTCACCCCTTTGTCCTTACTCCTGTGTGTGTGTGTGCATGTGTGCGTGCATGTGTCTGTGGCTGACATTGTGCAATAAACCCATCTGAACAAGCCTCCCTCTCCATTACCTACGAACAGATGATGTCTTTACTTATTTTCTTCAATTCTTGTCATTTTCCTCAAACCATTGAAAGTTATCAAAAACGTAATATTTACTATTAAAACTCATCATCATGTTGGATTTTTTTTTTTTTTTTGTACGAGTTAGTAGTCGTAGTCGTTCTTATCCGAGCACCACAAACATCATTATTGTCATCTTTTACGTTTGGATGAATTTTACTCTGCGTGTATCATGACACATTGTTACTAGAATATTACAGCCTACTTCCCGCTTGGGTTTTAAGGATTTCCGATCTGTTCCACTTTCAAAACTCCAACATCTTTGGAGTCACTTCCTGTCTTGTCTGAAAGTGGTTGGGAGGCCGGTGACACTGTGAGCACGATGTTTCAGAGGGCAAGCGTAAAATGTCGTTTATTTCATACGTTTCTGCAACGTGTGGCTGCCGAATGGCAGAACGGACAGTCCAATACAGATCTGTGAAGCATTGACAATGTTAACAGGATTAATGTTGGCAGCCCTCATCATCAGCGTGGCCTTTTCTTCCTCTCTTGTTTCATGCCATTGAAACAGCACAGAACTAATGTTTTAAAGAAGAAAGGAACTACGGCTGTATATTTTTATACCCTGATGCAATACAGAGAATGTACTCTTCAATGGTGCTGAAAATGACCCAGCTAATTCAGTTCCAAGGTTTTAAGAGAGAAAAGTTATATTTATGGTTATAGGTGACAATATGTTGTCACAATTTTTGTGTGCATGTGTGTGATATATATATACATATATAAATAAAACACATACATATATACACATATTATCTTTTTCTTCAATTTCTTTAATGGAGTCAGCACTGCTGCCCAAAGTGTGACCATTGGTGAGTTGGCCCATTGAACTACAATTGATTGGTCAAATAAATGTTTCTCTTGAAAAGAATATAATCAGTTTATGTTGTTTTGTTTTTGTGAGGTAAATATTGTGATTGTTTATTGCATAGAATCCCCAATGATTCATTACTTTTATAAATGTGGACTTCAGATCCTTATGTTGTTTAGCGTGTGACCTTGGGGCCACCATTACAGTGTGATTAATGGTGCACAATGACGTCGGACAAGAGGTCAGATTACGCAAAGAAGAAAAGTCCACTAAATGTGATACAAAACCAACAAATGTACGAGCAACATCAATTCAATACATGTTTATTTCTATAGCGCCAGATCATATCAGATTATCTCAAGGCACTTTACAGGTGGCGCTGCAGGGAAAGACAGAGCCCAACTTGACCCACAAGAGCACTTTGGCAAAGTGGCAAGAAAAAACCTCCTTTTACCAGGCAGAAACCTTGAACAGAACCTAATACTTTAAAAATAGCCAGAGAAAGAGTGATAGAGAGAAAAGAAGCAGGCAAATAATGTATTTACACTCCAGCCAATGATTCACAACATTCAAGCTGCTGACTAAAGAGCTGCTATACAGAAAATACTGAAACTACCACTATAAATGCTAATGCAAGCAGTGATGGACAGTCACAGGTCCAGGTCCTCCAGGGCCATGGACCGGTGGACACAAGAGGGACAAACAAAAGGAGAGAGAGCACACAACTATGGGGAAGAGTGGAATTAATTAAATATGTTTATGAAATGTGATTGATAAGATGGAGGAGCTTGTTGTGTCATAGAAGGTTAGGCCAGCAATCTAGGCCTGACATCATATTGATATGGATTAACTTTAAACTAAGTTTACTCTTGAACATAGAGATGGTGTCTGATTTACAATCTGAATCAAGGAGCTGATTCCACAATAAAGGAGCTTGATAACTGAAAGCTCCGCCCCCCAGTCTGCTTGTGGAAATGTTTGGAACCAAAAGCAGGCCAGCGTTTTGGGACCGCAGGGTTCTAGTGGGGCAATATGGGATAATCATCTATGTAAGGTAAGGAGGGGCCTGGCTGTTGAGGGCTTCAAAAGTGAGTAGAAGGATTTTATATTCAATTTGTTCTCTAACAGGAAGCCAATGCAGAGATGCCAGAACAGGGGAAATGTGTTCTCTCAGTCTGGTTCCTGTCAGAACACAAGCTGCTGCGTTCTGGATCAGCTGGAGATGTTTAATGGACCTTTGGGGGCAGCTGGGCAGTAATTAAATTCATCTGAATTGAAGTAATCCAGTCTGAAAGTTACAAAAGCATGGACGACCTTTTCTGCATCTTTTTTGGCTTAATATGTGCCAGATATTTTTAATATTTCAAAGGTGAAAGTCCTTATCTGCATGTTGAGAAGCTCTGTTCTCCAGAGCCAGTAGATGCTCAAGGTGTGGCTGCTGACAAACAGCATGTTGGGCGGGGCAGCTCTTAATAAAAGACAACCGTCCACATCTCTTTCTGAGAAGTGCAGCTCTTGAAATGTTAAGCACAGAAAGAATAACTAATTACGGTAATACAATTTCCATTGTATCAATTATTAGCGTCTAAACTGTTTTGAAAATCAGACGGATGTTCTCCGACGTAACATTCGCCTCGTCTGTGATCCCTCATTGCCAATGGCAATAAACTGATTCTGATTCTCATTCTGAAATGAATATCGGCTCTAAATATCAGTTATCAGCCTACCTTGACTACTAACAACCATATTGGTCGATTACTAATATATATACGTATATATATATATACACACATGCAAACATGTTGTGACATAATGTTCTCTTTGGTGGAGACAATAACAGAGGCAGACAACAGAATATGTATACAATTTAATGAATAAAGCACACAAAAAACAACTCAGGCTTATTTGAATGTTTTGGTATCCTGCAGAATAATCATGATTTGGTTTCATAATCAGCAGCAGAAAACATCAGAGTGGTTTCATTCTAGCAAACAATGTTATTCAGTAGTAAAATGTTTAGACCAAGAGTTTCAATGGAATCAATTCAAAATCAGTGGTAACAAGATGAGGCAATAGAGTTACAGTAACAACACTCTGTATCAAAATGGAGCAGGATAGCAACGTACAGCAAGTGTAAAGCGTTTCAAAGGCACTTATTGAATCCATATTGTTCAAAACTAAATATTCAATTCTTCCTCAACACGCTCCAGAAGCAACAAGAAAACTTGCTGAATAAACATGCAATAAACATAAAACAACAACAAATAGTGCAACAGGTCCTCGGGTGGATTTTAACCTTCACTTTATCACAATTAGCATTAAAGAGTGCTAAATAATAGTTTTAAAGGGAATCCCGACTATAATGTCATGTTAGCTCTTTATGATTAATTTTGTTGTCAGTAACATAAATATAAGATTCAAATGTCAAAAATAATTTCCATGTTATATTTGTGGATAAACTTATTTTGCATGTAGGCCGCCATTGTTGTTTACGTTGCAATGCATTCTGGGTTCGAGTTGGGCATTGAGGGCTGTGGTAGCTGCGTCACCATGCCGACAGAGCGAGTGTTTCGATTTGTTGTTGTTGTTGTATGGGTGGCTGTGGCTCAGTTGGTAGAAAGGGTGGAACAGCGATCAGTGGAGTGTGAATGGGTGTGAATGGGTGTGAATGGGAGGCCAAACTGTAAAGCCCTGTGGGCACCACGAAGGTGGAAAAGCGTCCATTTGTTATGTTTGCTGTGCGTAGCTACGGCTGCAACCATTTGACGTCATCAACCCAGAATGCATTGTGCAACCGAAAACATGGCGGCCACCATGTCAAGGTCAAAGTTTCTTTATTGGTACCCGAGCGTACATTTGTGTGCAGAGGAGGAATACAGCAATCCAAGCAGAAAACACAAAAATAATTGTTATTTTATGTTGTTAAAAAAAAAGAATTTGATAACTTATAAGAAATCTGTGTTTATTTATCTCAATGTATTTACATAGTAGAGGTATGTGGTTGTATTTTTAGATACAGTTGGGGTCCCCTTTAAAAACGGCAATGTGTGTTTGTGTATATAAGACGCAACATGCTACAAAATGAGCACAGGTAATGTGCTCCAATAAAAAGTCCAAGTTATACAAAATAAAACATTTAAACCACGAAAATATTAACATCAATACAAAGTTAATATCGTGATGTTTAACATTATTGTACAATATATTTATTTCAGCAGGAGATTCGCCCCACTGAGGTGAGTTCTGTGAATAGTAAATACGACATCAAGGCATTGAGGACTGATAGTTCTCTACATTTATAATAACTAATAAAAAACTGATTTAAAGGCGATAGAATAGAACAGGGATCAGCAACCTTTTCCATGACGCGTTCCATTTTACATTATACTCAAGCCCAGAGTCCCAACACTTACCTTACTTTAATACAATCATTTGTAAAGTATCTGTTTTTGCAGTATTTTGCAGTATTTAAACATGTTCACTGAACTACTAAGTGCCTTAGTTGATTGTTAAATCGGTGCTGTGTAGGGGACACACAAAACTTCCCGCAGTCAACAGGAGAGCCTCCTTTATGTATTTTCCGTCAGCGAATGGTTTTCTGTGTTTCGCTATGCAATGAGAAATGTGAATGAAAAATGCCTCGGATGTGCTCCGATTAGCATATTAGCATACGTGCTAGCAACATTTTAATTTTTTAGAGTTTAGTCTCTAAATGATGGCGCACACTCGATGTCCGACACAACAAGGCTTCATGTGATGAAGGAAGGCGTTTCCAGCGTAAGCTCCAGCATCACTTTTGAACTTAGCAGTAACTATTTATTATTATCTGTTCTTTTTCCACTGCAAAATAGCTCATTTTGCTACGCTAACTGATGTGATCATACTGTCGCACACACAAAACAGTCGATGAACTTTATCATTTTGCAGTTCCCTTATGAGAAATGTAGCCGATTCATTCCACTTTGGTGTTTCCAGCATTCCAAACAAGTCAAACTTTCACCATTTCAAATTCAGCAGTAAACATGGAGTTTAGACAAACAACAAACAGAAATATTCCCTTCATCTAGTCATCACAAACAGCAGCAGACCTGTTCAGACAACACAATATAATTCACTCTCTGTTTTAGCAGTACCTCTAAACATTTACCTCACATTTATTATTCAATTATTCAATAATAGGATATAATCCTATTTTAAAACACTCTCTCATATACTGGGCTCTATGGTTCTGCTTGATCAAGACCATTTCCACCTCTTTTCATTAGACCCAACTGAAACTGAACTGAGATGTCAAGAAAGAAAAGTCTCACGTGCAAAGGCATCCATAACTAGAGTTGTAAAACAACTGCTCATAGTTTCTGCTTCCCATGATTTCAATGAAAAAACTGAAATCTGGTTAACGTGTGCAGAGCAGACTTTAGCCTAGCGAGCAGAAGGTGTGCGACGCCAACAGTCTCAGTGTCATGTAGTCGTCGTGCCGAGTATAAGCCAAGCACAGCAATTTAAAAAGGTCGCGACCCAGGCTCAAACAGTCACATCTACATCATACCACAACTGTGAGTCTTCACTTTCTACAGTTCTGTCAAGTCCATCCGTCTCCTCGGGCAGGAGGCCTTCTTTAATGGCTACCTTTGATTCGTTGACCTAAAACAAAAGGGGGCGTCAGCAATTGGGATGAAGGGGGGGGGGGGGGATATTGATAATGCTGTGTAAAGGCTGTTGTTATTACTCACCCTGAATGGCTCACTGATTCCAATGATGCAATGTAGAACACTGCTGTAGTAGCACAGGAGGAACGCCCCTCCCTGCACAGGGACGTCCTCTTTAGCAACATAGACCTGCAGACAGAGACATTTCATCTCACGTATTTTCCTCCAGATAATACGTGTCAACGGGCGTATTATAACTGATCCCACCTGTGTGATTTCTCCATCGAAAGCCACTTCATCATCTTTGACCCACATATAGGTGATGTAATCCGACACGCTGCTGAATCCAACCTGGAGTCAAGGAACACGTTCAAGATTGTCATACTAAAATAATCACAATAGAGTAATCACAGTAGGCCAAAAGTACCTTGTAAAGGCCGATCCAGTCCCATGCGCTGGACGGGAACGGCTGCAGCGGGCTGTAGAGGATCACGGCATCGACGTCCGCGCTCCACTCGCCGTCTGCCTGCAGCCGCACCAGAGGACTCTCACTCGTCTTCCTCAGCTGGGAAAACAGACAGGCGTGATGTCACAAATCACCGTTTGAGGTGAACTCTGACACAAATGGCATGTAAATTAGAAATGTACATGTCTACAATTATATTAATATGTAACTACATGTATCTAAACAACAGAAAACACATAAGTATAAAGAGCACGAAAAACAAAAGCATAATGAAAGAACACGAAGCGTAACATTAGCAGTCTTCCCCCCATGGCAGGTCGTTCAAACCGAGCCTGCCCGGTTAGACTCCGCCTCCGTTGGCGTGTCTTCGGTTCGCCTCGGCTCCTCTCGTGTGTTCGAGAACCGAGGATCCACTGTACTGATTAGTTTCCTTCCTGAGATAACCCAGGAAGGAAACTAATTATATTTTAGGAGAGTTCTGTACAAAAAGCCAGGAAATAACTTCCCGTACAATCTCTCAGAAAATAATCCATAAACCATGAAGTAAAAACACACATTCATGATATAAATATCTGTAAATGTACAAGCTGTCATCAGATCCGTGTAATAATGAGTAGCTGTTGTATTCCAGTCTTCTGGAAGCATCTCTTGTTCACCCAGAGTCTGTCTCTGCCTCTTCTTCACCACTAGAGTCATCTTAGTCCTCTTCCTCTTCTTCACCACTAGAGTCATCTTAGTCCTCTTCCTCTTCTTCACCACTAGAGTCATCTTAGTCCTCTTCCTCTTCTTCACCACTAGAGTCATCTTCCTCACCACAAGGGAGACAGTACTACGCTAGCCCCTGCTAGGCGTGCTACCGATGAGGCTGCTTGAAATGAGCTCTACTATATATTCTAGTTTAAAATCCACTCCTGTTATGTATAATACTTGGATAATAGGCATTTAAAAAATATTATAATTGAAAAACTTTGCATCAATAAATTAAAATTAATTGAATAAATAGAATGTATTTAATAAAATTAGATTTTAGAGTAATTAAACGAGTTGCATTCAATAGTTGGTTATAATAAATATTACCTCTGTGGCGCAAACAAACATGTTACTGTCCCCTGGTGGACAAATCACGTAATGCACACGGTCCATCTCAAGCCTTGTGTGTGTGTGTGTGTGTTTTTAAACTGCACTGCAAAGTGTTCTTCAAATAACAGCGCTGTTCATCGAAAAGCAGCTCAGCCTCACTGATTATTGGTCGGTTATTAGATATAAACAATTACTAGAGTATTTATCATACCTGGGGCTGCACAACATTTGACTAAAATGTATGGTGACATATATTTTCTGTGCCATATATTGTAATGTTCAACGCTGTAATCCGCCGGACTACATGAGGTAAGGGCGTGCAGATGGTCGCGTCAGGACGGGGCGCTGCCAGCCTCTCACCTCTAATGTGAAGACACCCACGACAGGCTTGTGGTCACTAATGCTGTACTCCTCTTTGCTGGTGTACACATCCTGCCTGATGGTCACAGTGCGTTCCTCGTCCTCTTCCACCTCCAGACCCGTCCTGGTTTCGTGTTGCTCACCGGGGAGCAGTGCGTCAGGCTGGAGCCGCCACAGAATCCTGTCTGTCCAGGCAGGCTTACGCTTCTTCGTGCTGGACCGCGGGTTGCAGTTGATGCATGGACAGAGAGTGGAGAGGTGGGCTTTGAGAAGGAGTCAACCCTTTCAGGCACTCTCAAAATGTAGGGACAAAAAGAATCAAATGAAGGTATCGTTCACGTCTCAGATTGTACAGGTGAGATCTATAAAGTCCTGATTCATAAAAAACATACAATTAAAAAAGTGGTAGAAACTCTGCAAGGCACTAGAATCTGCAATAGTCCCTAAAAAACAACAACTATAAGATAGCTGGAAGACTAATACAGATGTTTGTTAAATGTGCAGTGTGTTACAGATGAGGGTAATCTGATTAAGCCTTGTGAGTAACGCACTAAATACTGAACTGCATAGGACAGGATGCAATTTGTTTACCTTTTGCAAAAAGCAAATTCAATTCACATTTTGAAGTGGTACCCGGCAGAGTAAAACAGTGACAACGACATTTTAAGGAAGATAAACTGAAAATCAAACCATGTCCCATAATGCCTGTGAAGACGTATATATAAAAAACAAATACAAAATACATTTAAGAAGCAAGTACTGTAAATAAAATGTGATCTAAACGCACGGCCGTCATCTGCACTGACTATGCTGATGATTTCTTGTACGTTACTTCTTCTCGTTACCTGGTGTCGTAATGATCAGAGTTTACGTCAAATTTGTACGTGGGTGGAAATTCCAGAGGTCCTTCCTCAAACTCCCGAAGCATCTGTTCTTTCCTCTTCATCATGGTCAACTGAGAATGACGGCACACACACACACCCACACACACACACACACACACACACACACACACATCACTGTCTTGTTAATCTGCCCATCATTCACAGGCACACATGAACTGAGGATAATGAAATCTCAAACCTGGTCTTTGCTCCACAGAAGGTTGTAAGTTTGATTGTTGATGCAAGAATGTACAAAATGACTGTCGTGGTCCTGAATTCGAAAGTTGAGGTCTCCGAACCAGACCACCAGTCTGGTTGGTTAACAGCGGAGAGCAAGAGAAAAGGGTTAATGGATATAAAAGAAATAATAAACAAATGTGAATACACAAACTATATATATATATATATATATTTGTTTTAATAAGGATTTGAGCTCCGCATTACGATTTGTCAGGTTTGCGTCATGTGGCGAGAACGCATCTCACCTGTGGTCAACGATCCTTGGAGCCTTGTTGCTGTGAAAGGACTGGGTGTCCATGATGTACTCAAACTCCTCCACTCTCTCTGTGGCGTAACGCATATGAGCAGCCAAGTGGCAGTTCAGGAAACAGAGTGTGTGTCCATAGAAAGACAGACGTACGGACACGCCACCTTTATTACCCTGAGGGACAGGAAGGGACACCAAACAGATTAGGCACAAATTTATCACTTTAGCCACGACGTATGGTTCATTTGGGTTTTAGCTATCTGAGTATCGTGTGAGTGGTGAGCAACTGATGCTACTTTTCTTTAAAGGAGACATATTATTCCTTTTCTCCACAAGTTAACGCCGTTCTCAGACACTTATATGAAATATCTCCGAGTCTTTGGTCTAAATAGCAAACAGATGCTGCAGGACAGCGTCCCTCATTTCTGTCTCAAACATGCTGCAGGACAGCGTCCCTCATTTCTGTCTCAAACAGATGCTGCAGGACAGCGTCCCTCATTTCTGTCTCAAACAGCAAATTTATTTATTTATTTTTATTTCCATTGTGAAATTAAAGTTCTATCTTAATGCTCATGCGTGTGCAATTTAAAATTGCCCTTTACGGTGCGTGTGTGTGCGTGTGTGTGTGTGTGTGTGTGTGTGCGTGTGCATGTGTGTTTCTCACCCAGTAACGGAAAACTCCTGTGCGTGTGAATGTGGTCTGGATGTCCCTGATAAAGGGGACGTGTTCCAGTTTAGAGAAGACCAACAGCAGCAGCCCCTGCATCCGAATGGAGGACACCTGAAACGCACACAAAGAAAATACAGCACAACACCGTGTGTGTCGCCTCTAATGTGTGCGTTTGATCGCTTTCATCTGATTTGTACCTTGATGTATTTTCGTGGGGCTAAAGTGGTCAAAAACCGATGACTCCATGGGTCATCCAATACAGCATCGGACAGGAATCTCAACGGTCCCGAGGATACCTCCTGCAAACTGGGACACGCAGCTGGAGTTATGGCTCTGCCCAATGTCCAGTTTTAGAAACAGCCCTCGACTCGACCACCTACCCGATGACGTAGAGGTCTGGAGCCTTTGGGGAGTTTAGATACAGAAGCGAGGTTACATCTTTTGGAGGATCAGCTGTGGCAACATTCCACGTCACGATGTGCATCCTGGGGTATGAAAGATTGGTAGATATAAAAACGGTTTTTCTTTGCCCCTATATCCGCTTTCTGTCCACAAGGAATGGATTAACATTCCTGAAACGCATCTGGCAGCTGGTCTGGCGTTAGATCACACTTGCAACAGGTCATAGCAGCTAAAGGGTCTCAAGAAAGTCTTCAAGTCATCAAGGGGTTGTTATTCATTTTGAGACAACAGCAGAAGCTAGCAGCAGAAGCTAACAGCAGAAGCTAGCAGCAGAGTTCAGCAGCACTTTCGCTCTCATATTTAAGGAACACATCGGAATCTGTTGTAAACATGTGAACTGTTCTTGTATAATATTGCAAACAGCTGATATATATCAATGTCGAACTTATAATTCTGGTTTCAAACCCAATAAGTGTTGCCTTTACTCAAACCCAGCTCAACCTGAAGGGTTCTCCATCGTTGTTCTCCCTCCTCGGCTCTTCTGACCGCTCCTCATTCTCCATCATTTCCTCCTCTGGCAGCGCAAAAAAAAAAAAAACACGAACACCGTTAGTAACAACATTAGTCAATAAAGTAACTTTGTAAAAGTCTAAAAGGCAGCGCAACGCATTTGACATTGTTCTTTGCCAACTATATGATGAGCTAAGCTAACTTCCGCCGAGCCGGTCTCTGTAATCCGATGCTATTTGGATCGATTTTCACCAGTGATCTGACCCACGGATTAAAACCTTTTATATACGCGGTTTGAATATTTCACTGTAATACCTTGTGCGTTTGAGCAGGACTCGCTTCCGTTGTTTTCTCCCTGTGAACAGACCTACAGTACAACAACAACAACAACAACCGCTGCAGTTCCGGGTACTGGCCTTGTTGTTGCCCCGCCCCTCACCGGAAGCTATGCTATTTCATAATAAAAGCATGGATTGTTTCATTGAACACTGAATAGTTAGATTGAATTGTTCAATATATTTATTGTTTTCTCAATTGTTTGCTACTCTGACGTAATAATCATTTGTTGTAACGTGTGATCACGCAAAAATTAGAGCGTCAAGACATCTTGAAGCTGTAGCCAATAATTTAGCTTTTACACGTTACAACAAAGATCCGTTCACAAAAGAGCAATAATAGCTTGAGCTACACTTTATCATACTGGGGGTGTTAGAGTGGGTCATCATTACTATACTATATCAATGACCATTTTTACATTTTCTGCTCAAAAAAGGGCCCAAATGCAGACCACAAATCAACCACAATAAAAAAAATGACAGAATATGGATCCATACGGATCTATACTTCTACATTGTAACACAACTAAAACTAGCACTGAAAGATCATTTTAATTATGGCGCTGCCTATGATTTGTGTGAGTCTGAGCCTGATTTTGTGCCAGCAGTGGCGTGCGGTGATGTCTGTGGCTGGTGAGTCAGATTTATAAAGGTTGTGTTTCTCATATCAGTTTTCTTTTTGTTTTTTTTTACTTCTCATGATGGCAGGTGAGGCGCTGCCTCCCCTGCCTAAAAGTGTGATGTACATTTTCTGACAACTCAGAAGGAAAAGGCAGTGGGTCCAGACTAGTCAGAGATTTGTACCGTAGCTTCTGCGAGGGTGTTTATAGCTGTTGCAAGCTTGGAACAAATGCATGAAGTTTTTACTTCTACATTGAAAGCAAAATGGCAATTTCTTTTTGCAAGATTTAAATATATGGCCCTTGTCATTTAAGCTTCCCTCACGTTTTCAAGATGACATTTTATTCGGAGTAGTGCACAGAGGTCTGAAGACATGTTTTCTTAAGTTTTTTTAGCAGGATGTCCTTCGGCAAACTTTATTTGCCTTTTCTTCTGTTGATATTGACCTCCTATAAACACCTGTGATTGTAAGGAACAGGTCACTTCTGCGTCTCTGGCAGAGATTGTGCAAGTGTGGCTGCTGGACGGAAACAGCAACGATAAACATGCATCTCATCCCAGAGAAACAGAAAATGTTACTTTATGTCCTCAAAAAAATTCTTATACTTCAAAAAGTTGGCTGCGTGCAATCAGGTAGTGCAATTTCAGAAATGTTTTTTTACTTCTGACTTTTTTTCTTAATTGTTTTAACACATAAATGCAACATTTGAAAGTCAAGCAAACTGCAGTTTGATAACTTTATCATGAAACATTAGCATAGTTAAAGTCCTGATCATTATTTTCAGGAGTTTTATTTTGTCCCATGATCCAAATCCAATGATAATAATAATCCGATCCAATTCTGCTTTTTATTTGTTTTATCACAATTAATAATATTGAAAAATAATTAGATAAAATCTTGAAATAAATATTAAGTGCTATTTGGTTAGGGAATGGGAATTCCTTTAATTGTAAATGTTTGGTCACAGAAAACTTGAAACAAATGCTAAAAATGACAAACTGGAACCTCTTCCAGGACCTTGTGCTGAGAAACACAACTTTGCAAGATCACAGAATTGTGCACGGCGATTATTTCTACCATTTAAAATAAGAGACACATTTATCCAAATTATTGGGTTTGTTTTGCTTTGTATATTGATCTTTCCTTTCTTTTAAACAGCATGAACCATCAATCACAGTGGCAATAATGTGATACAAGATAAAAGAAATATAAACCAAGAAAATACACATTCTGGTAAACATTTGAGGAAAAAAATGAATGTAATAAAATACAACAAAGCCAAAGTAAAGCTGAGTCTGTTTAAAATTAAAGACAGACTTGCAAATGTGGGGAAACAAATTAATATACATTTAGAAGTTTCGATGCAGAAATTCACAGTCATATCTCTCAATTATAAAACATTTCAAGCAATAACAGCGTGAGGAAAACCAGCGGTTTGCCAACAACATACAAATGATTAACAAATTCATAATTCTATACGTTCGTATCCTCATTAGGTATGTGGCCTGGCCCTCCTGCAACCACAGCCGAGAGGCAGATAAAGCAATGGTTGGATTGAGAGCTCTTTCATTCTACCAGTTTTTCATGTAAACAATGTGTTTTATTTTTATTTTGAAAAATAAGAAGGCCGGCTTTTATCACTCCAGCTTTATCGAATGCTTTGTAATAGGTTGGCGAGGACGCTGGTATCTGACAAAGATATCGGTCTAGATAAAGATCTATTGAAATGGTTGAGTCTCCCCTCCCACAGCTTTCTGTCTTTTTGTAATTTGACCTGTATGGAAATATACTTTTTTTTTTACAAAACCTTGAAGTAAAAATGCACATCGCCTGACTATTCAAACATTTAATAACAAATATAATGTGGTTACATAATTGCTGCACCAATTTGACTCTCCTTTCCTTCTTTACCATGAACACACTCACGCTGTACTGAAAGGGATAAATTCTATAGTGTTCTGGGTTTGTCCGAGCTTTGAGAGGACTGAAAGACAAGACTCTGCCACACTGTCAAAGCACATCAACGTAAACTAGTGAACATTTGAAGGATGTTTTTCTGTGATTGTAAAAAAATATGATTTATTTTCTTCCCCCGTTCTGATTTTTAAAAATCTGCACCTGAAGCTGTGGCGATACATTATTCCAGTATGCAGCCATACACTCGCGGTGTAAAGTGCATCATGTGCCGTTCCTTTCACACCCAGTCACTCATCTCTTTGCAGCAGAGTCTTGCCTCTCACTTCTGTCACTTTCATCATTCAGCATTTCAAAACTTTTCAAGGCATGGCTGGATGAAGGCGATAGATGATAGAGGTTGATGGACAAAACACACAACATCCCGTTTGGATCCACTCTTCCTATCATCTGTACACACGGCGAGGCACTCTGAGGGTCAGGGCTATCTTTGGAAGTGCCTCTTTGAGTTACTCAGAAAACATCTGAGGAGTTCCACAGAGCTGCCTTCAAGAAAAACTCCCTTTATGTTTATAGAAGCAAAGTTTCCCGGGGCTGCACTTTCAATTTCAACGGAGACCAGCAAAAGGAAACAGGTATTGAAAAGGAAATAGAGTTGGCTGCCTAAAGCAAAAATGCATATTCCAGCACCATTTGATAAAGAAACACAGGCTGTGAAACGGGCATGTCCACTGGTCTGTGCGTGATTATTGCATCAAACCACACATCAATTGTGTTGCAAGTAGGAAAAAGCCAACAGCGACCAAAACACACTGAATGCAGTAACATCGATGTCCCGTCTACCTCTAAGCAAAAGTTCTCATCATTGTTAAAAACATGCGCAGGGAACAAATATGTAACAAATATATCGCAAGTAAATATATTCAAAAATCTAAACAATTCATTTTCCAAACACAAACAAGTGATTTCATGAGTAAAATTAAATCACACTGGGAAACGTTATTAACAGTAGTACGGCCGTCTCTGCTGTGCAGTATGTCGCCCCAGATGCCATTGTTTTCTTTACTTGCTTAAAAATATGTCGCACCTTCACTGAAATCTGGGGATTTTCATTACAATCAAAGGAGCGCAAAATAAAGGTGCCAAGACTGTCAGTGATGCGTGTGTGCGTGTGTGCGTGTGTGCGTTCCCACTGAGTGACGGGCCGGCATGTTGTGGACCAGGAGGAGGCAGAGACCAACATACAACATACACACGACACAAATCAGTTTCTGTGAGACGACTTTGAAAACACAATATTATCACAGAGAATGTTTGTTTCCATTTGTCCATCTCTTTCAGTAGCATGTGGCATTCCATTGGCCGTCACCGTCTTCACCTTCTCTTGTCTTTGGCAGAGATGTGAGAGACTAAACAGTAAAAATAACAAGAGTGCAGATGTGTGGAGAAAACGATGGTGACAAAACACAAAACAAAAAAGCACGCCATGGCTTCTTTCTCCCATCAGTCAGAGTGTGTGATGTTGGTCTCCGTGGAAACGGGTGTCACAGTGTCACATTTGACCAGAAGTGACCGGCAGTAAACGGTGAGTGACCGTGACGTGGAATGTGAGGTGTCGATGTTGTCTGAACGATGAACTGAAGAGGCGCTCTAGTGTCAGGGTGGCGAGGCTGAAGGACTATAAAGCACATGGCATGCGCCCCCCCCCCCCTCCTCTCCCCGTCCATTTCTTTCTGTAGAATTGCCCCTCCAGACTGGATTTTAGACCATCTTCCACTCTGTTCTACGTCCCAGTCTAGATGAAGGCCTCAGGCTTGCTGCCGTTGTTGATCTTGACGTAGATCTTGGGATCCTCGTCACGCTCCTCTCTGAGGCTTTGAAGGTGGCAGCTGTGGCACAGCAGGTAGAGGGGCAGGCAGAATCCCAGCATGCTCAGCGCCAATAGGCCCACGTTGACCTGAAGATAAATATCAGCATAAAAGTCCAGTACTTGTTCGTTTACTAATTTATGCTCATGTGCACATGGTCTCACCCATAGTGGGTCTCCATCCAGGGGTCCCACCATGGCCATGAAGAGAGGCTGTTGAAGCAGGGCGAACAGAGCGCTGATCAGGGATTGCATGCCTGTCAAGCTGCCAAACTGAGAGGACGGGTAGCTGTGCAAACGAGACACAAAGTCACGTCTCAGGTGGCGAAAGTGAAACGGTTTCGTATCAAACCTGCGACTCTGAAGATTCAAATCAAGCGTCTCCAGCTCTAATCACATTGGTTTCGGTGCCGCTGTGTATTCTCTAAATGCTTTGTGTACAATTTATTTCAATGATAATTTCCTTAAACAATGGCCGTTACAGTTTACATGACCTTACTCTAACATTATATGATGAGCAGTGTGAGGTCTGTGAGTCTGAGGAACCTGTGGCTACAAACCTGCCGGACGAACTCAGAATCAAAACCAAAGTTATTTTTCTATAGCCCTTTTAGGACTTGTTTTTTTTTTTTAAATAGCTGTTGGTGTTTGCTTGCATACAGATCTGTCTTTGTCTGTAATACAGATGCATCATGGTTGCTCTGCTGTATGAACTGATCAAAATTGACATTGATTAGTTTTCACATGATATGATTAAATGCCATTTATCTTTTTGACAGATTTATTTGCAGGTGGCTGGTCAACAGAGAACACCAGGGCCCCGTCCTCCCCGGAGTCACACAGCAACACACGAAACACTCGGGGCGACAGAACTATCACCCTCTGCAGGTGCGATTGTGTAGCTGTTGAACAAATTGCTGATTCAAGATATAAATGAATAACATTAAAATTAGCCACAAATCATTTTTAAATCAATCTCTGAAGGAAAGATTTTCTCATCGCCCCAAACAACCTCTGGGATCGGCTCAAGTCGCGACTGTTCGCTTTAGGTGCGACAACAAAATGGCGGCCCCTTCTGGGCGAGTAGTGAAGCGCCCGTAGAATTCACTGCAATCTGATACATGTTGGGAACAGGAATTTAAAATAAAATAATTGTTAATTATTGAACGAAAAAGAGATTTGTTTCCAATACCTTCACGTTTTAGCAATAAATCAAACTGTGATGTTTCCCCACCAAGAATAATTTATTTATTGTGTGAACTCGTCCTTCAACACAGAAGCCCAAATGCATTTTACCATGTAGTGTGTGTGGCATATGGTATGGTGTGTAACACGATGATTGAGCCCTGTCATCCTGTTATCTTTTGAACGCCACACTTACACGGCAGCATAGAGACCCCCGACTGCAGAGTGGATGAACCCTCTGACAATCGTGTGCAGGACGAAGGACAGAATCTGAAGAGGATAAAAATAACAACATACAGGTAGTACCGTGTTTAATCATACAGCTGTCCACAGTGGGAGATGGTTTTCATGTTTAATAAATGAGATTCACAATGACTCAAGAACATGCAATGACTCCTCTGGGCAGTAGATGCCACTAAAGTACTATGAATTAGCAGGATTGGCATGAAAATGGGTCAGAACACCGTGTACTTTCTCAAGTTGCTCCCTCTTTCACTGCAGCGATCTCTCGGAGCAGAGCTTCAGCAACACAACATAAATATTTATCCGGCGTGTGTTTATGCACCTGAAGGGGCAGGCTAGGGATGAGGCAGGTAACTCCAAAGCCAACCAGCAGGAGGTTGGTGAAGATGAAGGCTCGAGTGGCATTAATGATTTTCTGAATCTGTCTGTCAGGACGACGGGGCTGACCAGGCTCCCTAATGGAATGGAAAATATGAAATACATTAAACTTCTTAAGGGTTTTTACAGCTTCTTTTTCGGTTTTGGGCTCCTTTTCTTTTACGTATGCATGCATCCTCACCTGTTGGAACTCTTCTCATTCGCATCCTCGCAATCTTTGAGTCTCCAGTCCATGACGTAGCCAATCACAGGAGAGGTGACCAAACACAGAAGTTGAAGCACACCAAAGATGGATGTGTAAACACTCACTGAGAGACATAACAGTAGAGAAACGAGCAAATGTTAACGCACGCGAGAAATATTTCAAGCCTCTTGGAACACAACATTTATATGAATAGTTTGGGGCGAAGTAGCAAACACAAAGTAGACAGACAGAAGAGGAGAATGACTAGAGCATATGTGTCAAACTCAAGGCCCGGGGGCCAATGTGGCCCGCCACGTCATTTTTTGTAGCCCGCAAGAGCTTTGTGCAGACATTTGTTTTTGTAAAATGCTGAAAAGTAAAAGTGAATCAGAGTTGATGTGTATTTGTAACTGATTTTTAATCTGTAAATGAGGTTTTAATGTTAAAACTAAATATTTGTTGCTGACTTCATTCTGGATCCGACCCAGATGATATTCAGTGGTGAGATAGAGCCCCCCCCCTACATGACTGTGTTAAATTCCCTAAATATCGGTCAATAATCAATGGAGATATTGAAGAACAAATTACAGACAGACGCCGGCGATTACATAACCTCGGCGGATATTTTTACAGCAGTAAAGTATCGATATATTTTTAGAACTATGCAATTGCATATGTAATATTAATAATTTAATTAAGTATGTAGTAGTAAATACAGTTATTTAGCAGCATGTTAAGGAGTAGTTACATTTTATTTACATTACATTACATTTAGTTACATTTACACAATTTACAACTGGCCCTTTGAGGGCAGCCGTAATGCTGATGTGGCCCCCGGAGAAAATGAGTTTGACACCCCTGCTCTAGAGGGTTGATGGTTCGATCGGCTGGAGTTTAGCCTGAGGTTTCTTACCCACTTGCATCTTCTCAACTGCAGCAGCAGCAGCATGAAGCCAGCAGGACAAGGAAAAGATAAAAAACAATAGAGTGCAGGAAGAAAAGGAACGACAGAGCCGTGTTAGCAACCATCAACGAGGCAGTTTGGCTGAGCAGAAAGCAGCTGACGGAGGACTGCCGAGTGTGAATGCCCAAAACAACACAGCTGTGATCACCGAGCTCTGGTCACCGAGCAGAAACACAGACCTGAGCCGAGGTCTCCCTCCGTCAGGGACTCCAGGATGGTGTTCATGGCTCCCATGTAGAAGATGAGGCGCAGCTGGGTCACGCACATGGTGATGAGGCTCAGCAGAAAGATGGGACTGAAGATACTCTTCATGAAGGACGGAGCTGCACAGGAAATTAAATGTGAGACCGTCTTGACAGTTTGCGAACACATCACAGGACCTCGACGCCACGCCACCACAGTCTGCAGGTTTTCAGAAGTATTTCTGTGTCTCTTCACATTCTGATCGCTTTTTATTGGACGGAAAACTATTGTTTTGTTTGGTGTTAAAATATTTGTCTCCCTGCCTGGGTTAAGTACACTGTAAAGATGGAGGGACCGCTGTCATCTAAATATTCCCACTGACCCCTGGGTACCGTGGTAACATGTGTTCTGCGTGACAAGCGGAGTATGATGGGGGGGGGGGGGGGGGGGGGTTCTAAGGAAGATGGGTTCCAGGAAAAGTTGATCATTGATCTAAATAGTGAATGTAAAAGGAAACTGGACACAGTGGTCCAAATGTTGAAGCACTGGGAAAACCAATTAATTGTCGGTGCACAGATGGAGCAGATGGCTTTATTACCCAAATGATATACAGCTGAGGCTAAATGAAGAGAATGTTTTGGTGGCTCAAGGTATTCTCTGATGCTAGAATATGAATGGTGTGGGCTACATGCCACTAGCCCCGTAGTCTTTTGCTCGCTCTCCCTCTGTTTGTCCCTCTTTCTGTCTCTGTCTGCAGCTCCTTCTGTCCGTGGTGCTGCAGAACCTGGACCTGTGGCCCTCAACACTGATGTCCATATCGCTAGCATTAGCATTTCCAGTCTTATACATCTTGTTTTTGTCTGCTCCTGCTCTGTCTCTCTATCGCTTCCCTATCCATCTCCTCGTTTTTGACTCGTCTCCGACCTGCCATTCTCTCTCTCTCTCTCTCTCAACCCAGCCGGTCAGACAGATGGCCGTCCACCATGAGCCTTAGGTTCTGTTCAAGGTTTCTGCCTGTTAAAGGGAAGTTTTTCCTTGCCTCCATTTCCAAAGTGCTTGCTCTTGTGGGTCAACTTGGGTTCTGTCTTTCCCTGCTAATCCTGTAAAGTGCCTTGAGAAGACTTTCTGTTGTGATCTGGTGCTTTCTATAAATACAATTGAATTGAATTGAAAACAATAACTCTACAAAGACCTTTGCTTATCACCGGGGATGACACAAAATATAATTAACATGCCAAACTAAGACACGGAGGTCATGGTTCATTGGAAAGTAAACTGGGAGTTCCTAACCCCAGTGTGGGAGAGCTGGGAGGAACTGAAGACGTTGTAGTGGAACAGAGGTAAGCGGAGTGCTCATGTGTACAGGGGTGCACATAACGCAGGTCATCATGCGCGGCAGCCATTTGGAGCGTGTAATGTCGCTTGTACCTCTACCTAACAGTTTGCTTGGCAAC
Source organism: Brachionichthys hirsutus (assembly GCF_040956055.1). Taxonomy (NCBI): domain Eukaryota; kingdom Metazoa; phylum Chordata; class Actinopteri; order Lophiiformes; family Brachionichthyidae; genus Brachionichthys; species Brachionichthys hirsutus. Next base: position 12,528,637 of record NC_090907.1, read on the forward strand.
ACCACAATTACACCTGCAAATCTACTTGTAACGCCCCGGAGTCACATTTAAGTAAATACAATAATCCAGGAACAAAATCTAAGACCTGCAGGGAAAGACAGAACCCAACTTGACCCACAAGATCAAGCAAGCCCTATGCAAGTATCTATGCAAGTACAACTTCAAAGATAACTTTTATTAAGTATACATTCCTCCTCCTCAGGACCTTTGGCTGTACACTGTTGTTTCGCTGATCAGATGAATGTTCTTAATTTGGATAATTGGAGGCTAAAGAACACTTATTTTGACTTGTCCCGGATTTCACTAGTTGAATTACTCTCACAGATATCAACGATAATCTCTCGGTGGCATGTCAAGGATTTACTATTTTTGGTCAGATCGTCAATCCCCATTATTTTACTGGAGATTCCTATCATTTTGAGTTGGACCTATTTTGTCACTTACACTCCTTCTCCTTGCACTTCACCTCCAGGTCGATGGTGGACAGGCAGAGCTTGTTGGCTTCCTGCATGCTCAGGTCTTTGGGTGGCTGCTGGTGCTGCTTTATGGAGTTGCCGACACTAAGACGGCGCCCCACGGTGGTGACCTGTCGATGAAACTGCTTCCCAGTGATCTTGTGGTCAAAGCCCAGCCAGCTGAACTTGATCTTCACCCTGATGGAATGACATAAGAACAAGACAAATAGAATGGTTATTGTGGTCACAGAATACTTGGAAGCATCAAATGAAAGTCAAAAGAAAATAGGAGTAAAACCTTTAACTGTCAAAGGAAGGGAAAATTGGATGGGAAAGAAAGGACTGAGCTGAGTAAAAGCAAAGCCCCCTGATCGTCTGGCTTTATATTTCCTGTCTTTAACCTGCGCTGCTTTACACAGGGATTTCCTGAAACCTAAGTGAGAGCGTGCAGGACTTTGTACACGTTTATACGCAGTAATGTAGCAATCTCTGTGGAAAAAACAGGCAGTGAGAATCCCTTACAGTGGGAGTAGACTCAGGATAGTTAAAAGCATTACAACAGCTGCTTAATAATGACAGCGAAGGTAGAGGGAAATGATTGCCTTTGTGTGAGCAGGAATATAACATATATTCCTTATGTTATATTGTGTGAGCAGGAATATAACATATATTCCTTACGTGAAGTCCATGTCCTCTGGCCCTGGGAAGGGTTCTAGAGGCCAGTTGACAAAGCAGTTGAGGAAAACGAGGCCAGCACAGCCAGCCCAAACCATAAGTATGGTCACGAAGGTGGCCCCCAGATCATAGATCACCTATAGGCAGACAGAAGGTACTATAATATCATACAGGAGACTCGGTGTTCTGCTCAGGGTAATTCATTTTAGAAGAAAAGGGGCAAATTCATTAAAGTTTTGGCTTAAATCATTAATTAAGTGATTCACTGACAACGCCTGTCAATTTTTACCTTGATGCCAGGGAAAGTCACGGCAGAGGAGGCATAAGATCCAATCATCAGAGCAATGAAGGTCGACCTCAGATCTCCAAACATGTTAGGAAGCTATGAAGAGGGCAGAAATAACACATTGCTTTTTGGGAAACTTTATACAAGTACAGACCAACGTCGAAAGATTCACTGAAAAGAGAGTGGACAATCTCAGCCTTAAATACGATGACATTAGTGTGTGAGAGTTAAAATAAACTGTTCAATGCATCACCTGGCCAAGAACATTTGCTTTAGAACGAAAAACAAAAGATCTTCCTGAAGTATACTACATCACAACAACTCTTTCACCCAAGTAATTGACATTAACACGTACTTATACTCCAACAGAAGTATAAGTATCTGGACTCTCTACCAGTCATTTATAAATAAAGAAGCCTCTTGGATCAGAGGTGAAATGCCAAGTCAAAACTTGAACAAGTCGAGTTGATTCTTTGTTTTTGCTGTTCGCGAATTACAAGTATTGATCTCTGCGCCAGGCTTGTGTTGAGTCCTTGGCTTGGAGTATTACAATGATCCAGTATAGCCAAGTATGAATCCTGTCCTGCTGCTGCAGCTTTCTGCATGAGCCGTTTAGCCGTCTTGACCACAGCAAGGGACTTGGAGGTGATTACAGACCTACCCAAAACTACGCAGGATTAACTGGATGGTTTGTTTTGCTGTTTTTGGGTTGATAAGGACCCAAAAACACCAGAATAGTGTAGAAACATGGGAAAAGTGAGTTTATCATAATACGGGACATTTAAGAGACTGAAAGATAAAATAACTGATGCACCACAACTGAAATATTATGACCAGACTGAGGAGTTAACTTTGCAGTGTGATGCTTCAGAAACTTCAACAAGACAATTTCCAATTTATTGAAGTGTATTTATTTATTTTTTACATTTAAATCCTGTGTGTATAAGAAAATGATAATTATGTAATGCAGCAAGTTCATTCTTCATTTCTACCTGCACGGAAGTAACAACATTGTTCATAAATGATATGATTCTTATGAATCTCCAAATAATTATACCACTTACACATCTTGGCGACTGTCTACTCGAGATGCGACTCCAACCTTTCGACCTTATAGTAGCGGTAAATAGTATTTACGAGAAAAATCTACCTATTTTGTGCTTGAAAATCTTTCAGTCAGTGGGTGATTTACTTTACTCTGACTTTCTTGGTTTACGTAAACCCTTCTGACCGTGTACGTTTTTACATTAGAGTATTTAGGAAACCTGCCTAAATTGACAGCTTTTTTCTGAAGCACTTTTTATTTATTTTTGCTAAGGCTGAGCGCCTCAGCAATATGGCGCTCACTGTGGCCCAATCCAAAAGATTTACTTTTTTCACTTTGGTGTTGTTCAAGCAAGGATTCTGAGGGCTCTTCCACACTTGGAATTAATTACTTCTTTGAGACATTCTTCATCTTGGTGATAAGCAAATTACGTTCTGTTGCTGTTGCTCAGTGTCCGGCAGGTTTGTAACTTGAGCAATTTTTCTGTTTGGCTGTGCCTGACTTGTCTGGGTGAGGGCGCTGAACGTTATCAGTGTGCGTAAAGGAAATGAATGCTGTGTCCACAGGACAACATGTGACCCACTCTAACTATTCTAGATCATTATAGATAAGCCATTTACTAATTATAGGAGTCTACAGTCTTTCTCTCTCTCTTCTCTGCATTGCAAACATTGTGAACATAATATGTGAATCTATTCAAAGGCCATAAGACATGAGTGTAGAAGCATCGGACCACAACTATTTTGTTGCACTTCTTTGTGAATGGACTTTAATTCATAAAATACTTACCGGTACATGTTTGAACCATCCTATACTTATTTTGTTAGTCACTTTATATCGCTGTGCCAAACAGTAGAAATGGAAATGGCAGAAACCTGTGGAGAAAACTGCTGAGCCTACATTCAGGTGGGTGAAAAGTGAAAACTCCACAGAGATGTTTGAGAGGAAAGGAGCGAGAAACGAAAGGAGGAAGAGGGTTTGCTGCAGTAAGTGGAAACTTCAGCTGAACAATGGAGAACCAGCTCTGACTGGTCCGGTCCTGTCCTGATGGGACATGATAGGATCATAAAGAGCAGCCAAGTGGGCGGTAAGATTAGCAAACACACCAGACAGCATACCTCCATTGACCCGACAACATCGTTTGCTCCCTCCCATTACGGTTCAATATTTTTTAAGGCTGTAGATAATATATTTTAGGGGGGGGAATTGCCTGGAGGGGACATGCATACTCCATACAGCCACGTCTTGAAACATGGGTTTTCTCGTTGGGGCGTAAAAGCACCACCCCAGCAGTAATTTTATTTTGCTCGTATTATATTTTATTACTCTGCCTTTATTGAGTAATGTTTTCTGTTTATAAACCAATAACAAAGTAAAAGCACATGGATTTTTAAATGAAATGTATAAACTTATATTAATCTGTCATAAATATATCAAGTAGCTTCTAGATGCCTTTTAAAAATGTAAAGTAGTTGTACTTTTTAGTTGTGGCATATCCTTTCACAGTTTCTGTAGAGTAAGTGAATTACCTAACCCAGAAATCAACTAGAACAGAAATTCACTCGGCATCTCCCACTCAAAACAGCTTACAAATGATCTCAGTGGCAGAATGACGTGCCGTTTGCTTCCATTTGTCAAATGAAATCATGTCAAAATCCAGTGACATGCGTGCAGCGAATCTGTCAGACACACGATCAGCGAGCCTGTTTGAATAAACTCAGGATAATATCACAGAAGAAAAGGGACAGAGAACCGGAAATACTTATTTCATGCCATGAGATTTTTTTATTTTATTTTATTAGAGCAGCAAATAGAGCTTCAGTTTGGAGGACTTAAGACAGACCTGCATATGAACAAGACTCAGACCAGGAGGACATGCTTTATGTCTTGTCTGTGCCGTTAATACACAGCATGGACTGAATATATGTGAATAGACGGGGTCTGTTTGGAAACAACAAAAGAAAAAGGGGAGTGCAACTGTGAAACATGAAGCTGTTTCCGAGAACAGATTGGATCGGGAGTGAACACGCCTCCTCCTCTTCCTTTCCCTACTTTCTATTTCTGGAAATGTTAAGAGTACATCCACAGGAAGACATTTGAGCAACAACATTTAAGGAGACAAAATACTGGAGTGAAATCCTTCTACTTTGATCTCCTTATAGATTGTAAATAAAAGAGGAAGAAGCAGAGAAGGAGAGTCCTAAATGACTGAAACGCACACATCAAGGTGGGTCGCTCTAACTTTTAAAGAAGCTGCTGAGTCAGAGTTCTGTATCCCATCAGAAGTAAATGTTGGAAAAAGCGCAGTAACAAGCCTTCACCGAGAGAGAAGCGTGCGCGCGCGCGCACACACACACACACACACACACACACACACACTCACATAAACCTGCCAAAACACAAATACAGCAGTACAAAGAAAACCAGCCTGCAGGGAGGTTCCTACTGCAGGTTAGAGGTTCTCCACAGGTAAAACGACTTACACAACTGTCATGTCACCCCAGCATATACCGGTACACGAGACATCGGAGCAAACGGACTGATGTGTACAGGTTTGATCTTACTGAGGGAGCGCAGGCGAAACTAGAGAAGACAAAAACAACCAGGCTGAGACTACAAGCTGGGGACGTCAGAGGGACTTCATGGGGTAAAAGCGGCTGAGCAACTTCTGTATTTGTGTGGGGTGGGGGTGGGGGGGGGTTGTCTGCTTTTGTGCAAGGGTACATGCCGTACCCAAAGATCCCACATAGCTGCTTCCTGTTTGTCTCTTCAGCGGCTGCCTGCCCCTCCTATCAGTGTTTTTGTGGTGAAGCAGCAGACTCTTGAGACTGCATTGTTAAAAAACGTGCAGCATTAAATGCACGACACAAATAATTACCAATCCGCCCCTGAAGTAAACGGTGCATTATGTATTTATCATAGTTACCATTCTCTTCTTCTTTTTTTTGACACTATTGATCTGTAGATGTGTCAAACAGACACAATCATTTACATACACATGCTAGAGATGTCTATCTGCGGATGAAATATTAACGAGGCGAGGCTCACAGCTACAGCCGCAGCCGAGTGCTGAATAATAAATTGCTAATGCAGACTCGCTCTCCTTCATCCACTCTCACTGCTCTGGTGATGCAGCACTTTATCTGATGAGGTCATCTCATCCGCTGGTCTTCCTCATCCCCGTCTCCTGTTGTCCATACATCACTGCTCAAGCTTTGTCATTTGTTACAAACTCGGGTTTCTGTTATCAAGGAGGGTTTTTCTTCTTTAACTAGGACCCTTTTGAGATTGTGTTTAATGGTGTAATTTGAGACACTGTGTGTGTGTAATTGGACTTTTTTCAAATAATTAAACTAAGCATGTGGTCTTATCAATGGATGGGTAATTGATCATTTTTAGATTGAGATTACCTCAATTATCTTGATTACAGCAGCTTTAACCACCTTGCGGGTCACAGGTCTGCTGGAGCCTATCCCAGCCGACTACGGGCGAGAGGTGGGGTACACCTCGGATATGTCGCCAGCACACACTACGGACAATCTGGATCAATTCACCTAAATTGCATGTTTTTGGAGGTGGGAAGAAGCTGTGACTAGAACACAATTCGGGGGCTTTTTAATTCCTGCTCAGTGCTCCAAGCCGCTCCACTCTGTTAATTCTGTTAATTTTCTATATTGCATGAATGAATTGTGACACTTTAAAGGTCTCATATTCTACCCTTTTTACACAAGTTAATGCAGTTCCCAAACGCTTATATATCTGTTTGCTATTGGTCAAAATAGCAAACAGATGGTGCAGGACAGCGTCCCTCATTTCTGTCTCAAACAGATGCTGCAGGACAGCGTCCCTCTTTTCTGTCTCAAACAGATGCTGCAGGACAGCGTCCCTCTTTTCTGTCTCAAACAGATGGTGCAGGACAGCGTCCCTCATTTCTGTCTCAAACAGATGCTGCAGGACAGCGTCCCTCTTTTCTGTCTCAAACAGATGCTGCAGGACAGCGTCCCTCTTTTCTGTCTCAAACAGATGCTGCAGGACAGCGTCCCTCTTTTCTGTCTCAATCTGATGCTGCAGGACAGCGTCCCTCTTTTCTGTCTCAATCAGATGCTGCAGGACAGCGTCCCTCTTTTCTGTCTCAATCAGATGCTGCAGGACAGCGTCCCTCTTTTCTGTCTCAAACAGATGCTGCAGGACAGCGTCCCTCTTTTCTGTCTCAATCAGATGCTGCAGGACAGCGTCCCTCTTTTCTGTCTTAAACAGCTCTGTCATTAACGCCTCTAAAAATGAAACCGAAACTAAATCCATAGCCAAGCACCAGCTGCACGCTACCATGGTAACCCGCGAGGTGACTTTTTTAGCACACATTAAAACATTCGTGCTACTTTTTGCTGGAACATTATCACCAAAAATAAACTTTATCCACTCTGTTCTTCTTCAATTCATGCACGAGCCACAGGTAGAGCGTAGACGTGCGGAGCACAGACACGGGGAGAGTGCGCACACATCTTGTGCCCCCGATTTGACGTCACAAAGGGGGAGATTGATGCCAGACATGTTTCAATACATGATTGCAGAACTATGCAAACTACTCCAATTCTCCAATTTTGTAGTTTTTGGGTCGGTAATGACCCCAAACCACCAAATATAAGTGTAGAAACGTGTAAACAGTATTTCTTTTTCATAATATGTCCCCTTCAAGCAGTTCATGAGATATAGTGTAAATAAAAATAGTCCTCACTGTGGTCAGGCAAACAGATGGCCATAGTGACTAATATATGCCACTGTCATTTTTATGTTGAGGGTATAAATACAACAGCAAAAAGAGCATTGCAAGAACAATACAATAAATATAAGATTCGAAATCAGTTGTATGTGACAACCAATCCCAAAGACAATGGATTGTTAGTTACTGAAGCATACATAGTAACTAAAACATATCCGTCCATATGTCTTAATTAGAATACTTCTACAATACTTGTTTTTATTAAAGAAGAGTGAAGTAACGGACCCAGGATGTCCCTTATCTTTTATTTTATAATCTTATTTCAACATTTAACTCTTAAACAGAGCACTTATGTGGCATAGCTTGAACATTCAAGTAATAAATAATAAAGAAAATAAACTTTGGACTTGGACTAATGCAACAGGAAATATTAAATACAAATATTTAAAATAAAATAAAATGAACAGAACCTCAATCGCACGTTTTTTCTCATCCACGTCAAAATACTTCCACACGGCAGATACACTTGCGCCTAGCTTCAAGCTGCTTCCGTGTTTTGGCCCGCTTAACGGCATTCAACCAATAGTGTCACAGGAAGTGACGTCACGCTGCACGCGTTGCCATTTCTGTGTGGAGTAGAGAGGGCTCAATCTGTACCACTTCGTAACTCCAGATTTTATTAAACGTAATGAAAATAACTATCCATATATATCAGAGTACTGATCGGGAGCTAATGTCTAATTTCGATCGAGCCTGCAAGCTCGTGATTGGGCACGATTTCCAATCATGTGATCGGATCTGGACATCCCTAAGTATAATGTTTTATTAAAGCCCCACCGTATAAAAACAAGGACAAGCTAGATATAGTAATACCTCGACATACGAGCGCTTTAACCTACGAGCATTCCTGCGAGCAATATTTTGCATTAAGATACGAGCATTAAATTGAGATACAGTACTTCACTCATTCAGTGATTTTCACTCTATCTGTGAATATTCTTTATAATAAGTGATGGGTCCAAAGAAAGCGAGCGGTAAGGATGGCAGTGAGAAGAAAAGACGCTCAATGATGATGATGGCAATGAAGCATAAATTACATAAACATGATCGTGGTGTCTGCGTAAGGGATTTGGTCGGCCAGAACGAGCGGAGCACATCGACAATATGTGCAATCCTTAAGTCGAAGGATGCTATCAAGAACACAATGCCTTCCAAAGGCATCACTATTATTCAGTGAAGTTAATTTTACATTTATGTAAGTATTTGTGTAAGGTACAATTACGGTACGGTATAAAGTGTCTATGTATCGTCCAACTCCTCCACACTGTACCCGCCATTAGCCGCTATCATCTGTCTCGAAGGTAACATAATAAAACAACGTTTCATTTTATAGTACAGTAATACTGTATGCCATTTATTATATCATTTTTTGTGTGTATGTCTATATAGCAAATAAAAACATTTTTTCCATTGTTATTAGCATTGATGTGGGTCTTTTTAGAGTGGTTGGAGCAGATTAAATATTTTTTCAGCTATTTTATATAGGAAAAATGTGATGGCGATACGAGCAAATTGATTCACGAACTCGGCCCAGGAACGAATGATTCTCTTATATAATGTTTATATAATTATATCTTTTCACATTCTTCTCTTCTCATTCTTTCTTGCCAGCATTTCCGAAAATTTCATTTCCAACGTTTTTAGCAGTGCGCCGCAATCATTATGATGACCAAACCATGTGACAGTCAAAAGCTTTGCTACTCACTGTCAGAGAAGTGAAGGTCATGCACATTCCTCCAAAGCCATTCATGGCCAAAGCAAAGAAGATCAGGACCGACAGATCTGAAGGAGAACGAGATTTTGATTATGATCATGTCACATGTGCATCGATACGATTTATGTTGCTCTTCTGTGTGAAATGCTGCAGCCCGAATAGCAACATGGCGGAGGTCAGTGTGAGAGGCAGTGTACCTCCTGTGTGAACATGCTAAAATCATGTATGCGAGATGGCATGCATGCTTACTGTTGGGATCACTGGCGCCATAAGCCATGAGTAGGCAGGACAAAGCGAAACAGGCACTGCAAGACAAAGCAATTAATATAATAAGTCTATGAACTTACAGACATACCAAAAGAGGTCACGGTCAAAAAATGTCAAACTTACCTGCCAAGAAGCCGCAGCTTACGAGGACCATATTTATCCATGACGATGCCCATGGGCAGGGTGATGGCAGACAGCAGGAAGGAGCCCACGGTGAAGGCCAGGTTCAGCATCTCTTCCTGGTCCTTACAGACGGGCCAGCCGTTCATTTCGAGGTACTCTCCAGATGGCTGAGAGGCGTTGGAGAGGTTGAAGCTTGATGTGTTTCCTGGATGGCCAGACAAATCACAGCAGAGACAGAAGACTCAGATCAGAGCACTGCGTAATATTGTTCCTTTTATCTTTACTGCAAATCAAAAGTCAAAGGTATAATAATACTTTAATGCAGCGCGGGGTACACCCGAGGCGTGTCACCAGGGCACACAGGCAGCCACTCACTCGTACTCTGCGGGCAATTTGGAGTGATCAATTCACATAAGCTGCATATTTTTAGAGGGAGGAGGGAACCAGAGAACCCCGGAGAGAACCTGCGCAGATACGGGGAGAACATACAAACTCTGCACAGATAGGAATCAAACCCGAAATCATCTTGCTATGAAGGCCACATCGCTACCCACTACACCACCCTATAAATAGATAGACAGACAGACAGACATGTACAACACTTCCTCTGACACTTGGAATGCTCATCACAAATACCGGTACTTTAACCTGTGGGTATCTGTTATGCTCCATGATCACCCAAACAACCTCATTCTAGAGGTAAGAGTAGGGACTTTGAATGTTGGGACGATGACGGGAGAAGCTAGAGAGCTGGTGTCAGTAGCATCAACAGACAGTCGGGACAAAGGGGAGGAAAACAGTGTTGAACTGGCAGAGAAACAACGGAGGCAGACTAAGCATCGACTCGATGTTTAATGTCTGGAGGAAGGGGACGAGACAAACAGCAGCTTGTGTGGGCTACAGTTGACTCGGCTGCTGAGTAATCAAATGACCTGAGTCAATAATGGCAGAGCCCCAACACACAAGCAAATGCATGCACTCGGGTTAAACCATATACCGGCTAGCTTCCTCCTCAAGAATCATGCTATACTGTGTGTTCACCTCGTATCTGCTGTCTTTCAGCTTCATTTCTATTAGAGGTTTCACTAAAGTCCATTTCTCTTTATTTATGCATTCGGTAATGATCTAATATAAAGAAAAGATGTAAGACACACTCACGTCCTACAGATGCTACTGGTTTAATGATTAAAACAAGGTATTAGCTTTGTTTCCTCGGTTTCAAAATTGTCCAACCGGGGCCGTCACGCAGAAACACAATTCAGCCTGATGATCTGCACATTACAATAACCGACTGATAGAAGATGAAGAAAGGAGAGGAGGTGAGTTAGAGGAGGAGGAGAAGTTCTTACGCTCCACAGGTAGGAGGTGAATTAGAGGAGAAGGAGAAGTTCTTACGCTCCACAGGTAGGAGGTGAGTTAGAGGAGGAGGAGAAGTTCTTACGCTCCACAGGTAGGAGGTGAGTTAATCCGAGCCACGTCTGCTTTAATGCTGACCATTTATTATCAAGACTGAATATTTTTAATGTTTGAACAAGTACAGAAGCACCGAAGACAACAGTGTACTCAATACTCCCAACAAGTATAATAGGCAGGACTGTGAGACGGATGAAAAGGTACAATAATGAGACCGGGGAGGCTTTCATCACTGCTCCTCTGTGGGACATAAAGAGAGACATCCACAGACAGAGACACAATCAGAGGATGAAAGAGATGGACATGCAAGACCACCTTTATAACAATGACTGTGGAGAGAGGCGGGTACACCCTGGACAAGCCGCCACTTCGTGGCTGCTTCTGAGGCCTGCCTGGTGCCAAATTGACTTCATTTTCATTTTCAAACTGCTGAGTCAGTAAAAACCTTGTAAATGTGCTCATTAGCAGGTCGTCACTAGCTGGGCTGTTTTCACACCTGACCAAGCGGACTCGGTTTGATTGGGGAGCTGAAGTACTTGTTTCGGTCCTGCTTTCACACTGATTTCTTTAAAGCGCACCAAACTTTCTGAGCAGCGTCACGTAGTCGAAAGGGGCGCTCGCTGATTGGACAAAGGAGGAGTTTAAAGCGCCTGGGAAGTCAAACAGATTTCGGAGTTCAAACACACGAGTGGAGCCGAGGTGAACGGAAGACACACGAACGAAGGCGGAGTCTAGTCGAGTCGGTTCAGTTTGAGACGACCTGCCGTGTTTTTTTCCCGCTTTGTTCTCTTTAGGCCTTAGTCAGGAGTAAAACGAAAGGCTTGCAAATGATACAGAATAGTTACATTTACTTAAATGATGCTTTTGTTTTTCGTACTATTTCCACTTTTATGTGTTTTCTGTTGTTTAGATGCACGTAGTTACATATTAATAGAACTGTCGGCATGTAACTGGGCATTAATCTGCGTAGGAACGGATTCATCTAGTTTCCATTATTTCTTATGGGAAATAAAGTTTCGGTTTCCGAACAGTATTACATAATGAATTATGTTCGAGAACCGAGCTTCCACTGTCACTTATAAAATGTACCTGAGCAAATGCTATGAGTTCTCTCCCTCGTGTGAAACAGCTGACATTCACCCATCCCTTACTAAATATGGTTGCCATGGAAATCGGACTCACCTGCTGCTTTACACTGGTAAGAGTAGAAGCCCTCTGATTTGAGCATGATGAGCAGCGACCCCCAGCCCAGCAGCACAGCAGAGAAAAGCAAGTTCTCCACGACCGCCGTCACTGCCATCCACCACCGGCGGGAAAAGGCCGTGGCCAGTGTTGGTGCCATGTCGGATGGGTCGGATGGGTCGGATGCTGCACTTCACTGACTGCAAGGAAGGGAGGCTGTTGGAGCCTGGAAGGCAAGCAAATGGGTCGTATTACTGTTAAGACCATCTTGCAGGTTACACTTGTCTTTTGTGTGATTCATTCTCTTCATGACATTCGTGTGGAGAATCAAAAGAGTCATTTGGGTTTATATTTATATTTATATTCCCTCTGGCTAATCTGACTCCCCACCTCCACCAGAAATATGCACTAGAGATGACTTGGTGACTATAAATGAACTGAAAGCACGACTGCAGGTGAGACTAGATGTGTCTTTCTGTGTGTCGTGGAGTGATAATCGGTCGCAGAAAATAAGGTTCCTTTACTTCACCTCACCGTTCAGTAGTTTTTGGTAGTGAAGCATTTGGGATTTAGTGAGTCTGCCTTTTTAGGGTGGCTTTACACTCCTTTATATTATTTTACATCGTGCATTTATGCAGACCGTACTAAGTCATCATGCAAAATAAGTTAGCTCGCTTCGGTTGATTGTGCTAGAGGTAGGATTTCCCTGCAGCGGCCTTGGGGGGGCCTCCAGCACGTCTTTGTTCTTCTGATGGAGAGGAGGCCTCTCAAACAGTAAACAGCTGACGCCCTTGACGCGCAAACCCCTCCTCCTATCCCGCCCCTGCACGTATTTAATTGGCTTGAAAGTTTCAGTGGTCTCTTCCTATTGGCTGCTACTGACATCGCGCTGGGCGAGAGGATTTAAGTTACATTCATTATGTCGGGCAGGATACTCGATCGATGATTAACAACAACAGTTTGGCTTCGATGTTCTCGCTGAAATCATTTGGATCAATTTATAAAATGTATTTTGTTTGTTTGCGCACTAAAAACTTTCAATAACTAAGTACTGCCGAACGTATCACAGCTTCCAGCGCCGAGTGAAGCCGTAGAATCCCACTGTCCTTGAACGCAACGTGAGCGCGAGGCCGTCTTTGGTGTCTTTGACTGGAGTCCCTCGCGCCACTGGACTGTTTGATCATCTGAACATCAATTGTTCTTAAACGAAGAAAAAGCTGCAACAGTATAAAATAAGAACAAACGAATCTCTGGACGAAAACAAATGTTCAAAAATAATCAACAGAAAAGTTAAAGTCTAAGTGAGGCTAACTAAAAATACGCGTTTAATACATGAGCCTGAAGTTACTACAAATACATAGTATTGATACCACGCGAACAAATACTTTTATTGTGGAAAGTTTTCCTCTTTCAGATTTTACACGCAAAACGTTTCACTATTAGCCGATTGAATCTCCATAATAGACGATGTTTATAACCTGGGGGGGGGGTGTTAACACAGTGAATAACGAGCAACGCTGGAAACTGGTCTGAACTGGACCCAAGTCCCCCCCCGCGTCTCACTCTCACCGCTGAGTCACGTTAAGAGGTAGAAAGCATGAAAGCTTCCGGTTTTCCTTTCAAAATAAAGGTCAACGAGCAGTTCCGACGCAGGGTGGCAAATCCTCTTCTGGCAGCAAGTCCTACTTTAAAGTAAGTTCTAATCAAGAATAAATGGTTCGTAAAACAAACAGCAAACTTAATAATAAGCGTCAAATAGCAACGCAGCGGATTATATAATCCCCCCCCCCCCCGATCCTGCTCCATCATGCCCTCAACTCCTGAACAAGAGTATCCCGAGATGCCTTAACTCCACCTGCCGACACCGGAGGGAAGGGAGAAAGGAAGTTCTGCACTTGTGAACATATTTTAATGCCTTTAACTTGAAGGGAAGTGCAACCTCTTTCCGGAACCTCACAGCTCCGCTTAACAGTAATTGTATAAACTCTACGCAAGCGCCGCTCAGCTGTTCGGTATCAACAGCAGCACCGGGAAGTACCGTCACGAAACAAAGACAGCGAATTAAGAGATTTCAGATTAAGGAGCTCAACTGAGCCTCAGACTAAATTATAACTTTCATAAGAGCTAAAATAAAAAGGGCATAAAGGAAGCGGTCGGTCAAGCAGCATCCAAGACATCACCTCAATCCCGACCAGTGTATATATTATATATTATATAACTGTATATATTATATAACGTACAGAATGATCGGTGGAAGGCAGTGAAATGAAAACCTTGACAGAATGTTAAAGCTATTCGCGTCTGCAGCCATTACGCAAAGGACAGACAGGAAGGGGCTGAAATAAAGAAGACTTATCCTAGTTAGATAGACTAGTCCCCCCCCCCGGTGAAGCGAGTCAGCGCGCCAGTGCGGCGCATCCTCGGGACCGACGACCTACCTGAGACAACAAGCCGCTCCGTCCTCTGTCAGATGTGTCCCTGCAGAAACCCCAGATGTCCCTCAGAGACAAAGACACACGGACAGTCCCCTTGGTCTCGGAGAATAACTATTCCTGCACTCATCCAACATCGCTGCTGATTTATAGCAGCGTGTGAGCAACGAACAAACAACCCTGCCTCCCCATTGGCCCGCAGCTGAGCTAGAGACGAGCCGGAGCCAATCAGAGCGCCCTGAGCCAAAACACGAGAAGCACACTGTTGACAAGAACAGGGAGCAAACTAACCTTTAGAATAAAGAATATTACAGAAGTACATTTATAAAGATGCAACGATGCTGTGATGCTTCCTGCGTCGCTCACCGTGACATTAACGACTAACTCATGTCATGTTGGCTTGCACAATACCGAGATGACAGAAACGGGGATGTTCTTTCTCCAGCCTGTTTGGTCTGAGTCAGTGGCTTCTTGCTGATTTGACAACACGTGGAAATTAAACTCCTACTAATCCCTGTTTTCGTACGCCAGTACTGCGTGTGAGTCACACTAATACTTGGAAGCTATAAATCCTCCCATCAGCACCTGAAAGTGAGCCGCTGTTTACGCCATGCTGCTGCTAATACAGGAGGGGAGGAGGGTTCACCTCATCCATGATGAAAACTACAAACATGTCCACACCGAAGGCGACACCTAGTGGCAGCTTCATCCTGGAACGATGAGGGAAACGTATTTAAACGTTTAGCATTAAAAAAAAGAAACAAGTTGATTTCTCTACAGTTCTGGAAAGAATGTTCAAGAACTGCAGTAAAACTGTAACTTGTGATTTGTAGTGATGATGTATATGTACCAATGTATGTACCAATATAAAATCAATACCAGGGTTTCAGTGTATGAGATGCAAGTGTCCACTCTAGTGGCTGATATGCAACTACTACCACTACTAGTACTACTACTACTACTACTACTGTACTACTACTACTACTACTAGTACTACTGTACCTTCTTCTTGTCCCTTTAGGAGTCGCCACAGCAAATCAATGTTCTCCACTTCACCCTGTCCTTTGCATCGTCCTCCCTAACACCAGCCACTCTCATGTCCTCCCTCACTACGTCCATGTGTCTTCTCCTGGGTCGTCCTCTAGTCCTGTCCTTTGCATCGTCCTCCCCAACACCAGCCACTCTCATGTCCTCCCTCACTACGTCCATGTGTCTTCTCCTGGGTCGTCCTCTAGTCCTGTCCTTTGCATCGTCCTCCCCAACACCAGCCACTCTCATGTCCTCCCTCACTACGTCCATGTGTCTTCTCCTGGGTCGTCCTCTAGCCCTGTCCTCTGGCAGTTCCATCCTCAGCATGGAAGTTTGCATTAACAAACTCACACAAACACTAATTTTACCGACTGTAGAAGTCTCAAAATGAGTACCGGTAGTACTTCTAGTACTTTACAGAGACCCTTTAGACGCGATGGACCTGCTGCAAATGTGATGCATCAGCTTCTGGCAGCATTCCTCCTCTTATGCCATTCCTTACGGGCAAAGGCCTCCAGCTCAGTACTATTCCTGGGTATACAGACCCTTCCCAAACTTTTTTTAAATATGATGGAGATATGATGGAAACCTTTATTTTCCATCATCCCCCCCCCCCCACCCCCCCGAGCCTCACAGGCAAAGGCAAAGACGGCAAAGGCAAGTAAGAATGTTTGAATAAAAGCCATTCACCAATATGCATTTACTATTCAAATTTATTTTTAAAATATTTAATATCAAATTTTAGTGTGTTGGCAGAGTTATACATTGGTGCGGTGCATAGAGTAAGTCAGGACTGATAGCAGGAGTGCATCTGTAAATCAATACATTTAGTATTTGGTATGAATAAAGCGAACAGACGGCGACATTGAGGTGCTCCTCAGAAATCTTTAAAAAGAGTCATCTCTCGTCAATTAAGTATTTCTATGAACATTCCACACAAATCTGTTATTGTATTGCTATTCAACAAGGAACATGAACAAAAACAAAAAAAGAAACAAAAGAAACCCAAGAAGCTTTGTTTCATAAATGTTTGACGCTCCCATTTATAAACACACACACAGACCTCCCGTATGAACAAACTAAATCACATCCAGAACTAACATCATAGTAAATCATACAACGCAGAATCATTACAGAGCGACAGCGTCTTTGGCTACTTGACTTCATGTGCAGTCGCAGCGTTTGGCATCAGCAGCTTGCTCCCCGCCTCCCCGCCTCGCCAACCGATGCCACACAGCGAAAAAATACGTTTATAAATGAATTTCTTTTTATTTGGAACATTTTAAAATGTTTTAAGAACTATTCTCAGGATCCGTCTTTGGTCAGAGTTCAGGTTAGATCGATCGTTACCAGAGAGGAAGGTCAGAAACGCTTTTGCTGTTGTGCGTTTTAAGGTTGAATCTGAACAACACATTTTTCTACCGTGAAAACAGCGAAATTGTCAATAGAATGTTTGGTTTAATGGAATAATTTGAATTTGACTTTTTCAATCATATAAAACCATAAATAGTACATTCAAATGAAAATGTGAGTGTACCAATGGAAGATGTGAAGATGTGTGCTGGAAGCCCCGCCCATCTCGCTACGGTCTCCTGTTCGGAAACACTTTGGCTTCCCTCTTCAAGTTACCGACGGACTAAGGCAAGTGGAGAAATCCAAAGTTAGGTGCTGAGAAGTTAATCTTTCTGGCCAAAAACTTTAAGCTTGAACAGTTACATTTGTTATATTCAGGCTGTTGCTGCTCAGTGTTCAACATTTACAGTTTTAACTTGTTTGTTTTTAATTTTATTAAGATTTTTGAATTGTTACAATACAATGGTTTTAAAAACTCAGTCTAATTTATTTGAAATATTACCCAAATCGGTCGCTTTTATTTATTTTATACAAATTCGATCGTTTTTTTGTTTCTTTTAATAAAAGCATTCAAGTTATTTTTTTCTGCCTTTTTAGTACCGAAAATTAACCGAACTGACATTTTAGTGTACCGGTACACCCCTAGTGCTCATACGTCAATATAGAGCCGGAGAAATGCTTTACTGATGAATTGCTCAAGGAAAAAGGCACAAGCACCCATCTGCTCATTGAATCTTCTAATAATTAACTTTTTTTTTTTAACATTTAGCTTTGATGATCTTCCCTCTTATTCTAACACTACAAACAGATTTTCAGTAGTACATTCCACTATTTATCCTGATTTAGTGCACACTCACAGTACTTGTTCAGAGACGTGTCCATTAGCCCTGAAAGTCGTTTTCCCTCTTCCCTAAACCTCAAACAGCTGTCCTGCACACAGTTAACCGTGTTCCTCACACCTACATACTTTGATAACCAGCCGTGCACTCCGGTCCTGAGATCAGTGATATCAGCAAGCAGCAAATGTAAAAAGGCAAAAAGCAACATCTAACCCTTCTTTTCATCACTCCCCTTTCTTGTCAATGTTGTCCGGCTCTTCCCTCATTTTCTTGATCATGTTCCCAAAATAAAGCACAATACACATTACACACACACAAACAGTGCAAAAAAAAATGCACCACAATATTTGTTATTCCATGCCTTCATATTATAAAATCTAATTATTTCAACAGCAACAGTATCAATCCCAAAAATGTAGAATACAATCATAAATATATCAGTTAGTTTTGCTGGACTGCAAACATGCCACTCCTGCAGTGGCAGCTGGGTTCTGATTGGCTTAGGCAGAGCGGGATTTGCAGGCGTGTGTTTGGCGGATGGGAGGGGTCAGGAGTACTTAGGTTCTGGTTCTGGGGTTCTGTGGTTCTGTGCGTGGTCAGAGAGGCCATCATCTGGAGTTCAGTCTGGGAGCCGTCTGGAAGAAAAACACGACGGAGTCAGAGGTGTGTGAAAAACGAGATCAATAGATGGACAGAGACTTCACTCGTCCTGCAACAATGACCACAATCTGTAACTCAAATATATTAACCTGTCAAAGTGAGTGACTCATTTTCATTGTTCTTTATGGACCTGCTAAAACAACAAGCCCAACGTCATGACTATTATTATTATTATTATTAGGGCAACAAGTTCTCATTATTTCACATGACAGACTTTCATTTGGTCTCCATCAACCTCTATGGAAAATATCAGACTCTTAACTTGCTGAATTCTCCGCTACGTTCAGCAGGAAGCTGCTAACACTTTTGAAGGTTGTGTATATTGAGATTATTAAGGTAAATACGTTTGATCAGAGGTCTCTATGCACTGCCAAACTACAGGGAATCTTTCACTCATGACCTCTAGTAGTTAGTACCTTCTCTCCTTTATATTACAGCTAATATGATTAATTTGACCTCTATGGAGCTTGTTTTCAACCATTTAAATATTTACACGTCAGGATATAGTCAAGAAAGAACCCAATACATTCTGGTCGAGATCCATGTAAAGAAGTGGGTTTATTATTTGCTTTAGCCTTCAATGACAAAATTCTACTCTTCATCCACTTAAGACTGAATACTTTAACGTGAAAGAAAGGCCAAGGTATTAACATATATTTAAAGGTAGGACACTCACCACAGACAAGTGTCCGTTCTTAGCCTTGGCAATCAGTAGTTCTGACCCAGGTGTGAAGTCTATGGTTCCCTCTTTCCCCTGCCCCATTGCAAACATTATGCTGGTGGCGGAACAAAGGACAGCAACACAAAAAAAGTTTCAATTTAGTTTAAAATTACCGTATGAGCATGGCCAGTGAAAGTCAACATCTCGTGTGTGTCTGCGCCTCACCTGCCCTGGTTGATGTTGACGTTGTTTATTTTGTTGGCACAGATCGCAATCTTGGTCAAGGTCTCAATCACATGGTCGCTTTGCAGAACCACATCTCCCTGTGACGAAACGGTCAAGCAGAAACCGTCGAATCTCGCAGTGAAAAGCGTTTTCTGATTCCTTTGAACATCTTTCCTCGTCTCACCTTCTGCTTGTTGTCGGCGCTGGGCACGTGCAGAACAAACAAGCCGTCGCTGAGAGAGCTGACCGAGATTCCTGCAGGGCAAGGACCGTTTCAATGAGTGCTGACCTCCAGTCTGCCCACACCTGAATGAAACTAGCTGACCTCTGACCTTTCAGTGCTCCATAGTCAATGCGTTGCTTGAGTTTGGCTTCCTCTACGATGATAGCACTGTTAGACGTGAGCAGCAGCTGACGAGGCCGAGCCTTGTAGCCCTTCCTGTCATACTTGGTGACTGGCACGGCATACTGGGAACAGACGGACGAGGGTAGAAACAGGAGACGAACAGATTTACAATCAGCATTTTCATAACCCTCATGAGTCTGTGCGACTAACCTTCATCTTCTCACTGCCCAGAATCTGCAGCGCCTTGGGGTTAATGTCCTCGCCATCTGGAGACGGGCGGAGACACGCCGGTAGAACAGTCCAACAGCGAGTAAAACCACTTTCGCACACCGAGTGAAAAGGCCCGTCTTACCGAGTCGTGTGCCGACAAACAGTTTAGGCACACTCTGTGGGTAGTTGTCCTTCTTGTCCTTGAAGATCTTGCTGGCGGTCATCTTCTGCTCCATCTATTCACAGATTAGATTGCAGTGAAGTAAAGAGGCTGGCACTGAAATAAAGGCTGTGCATTTATAACAATGGTGGAACAACTTTCACCTGGTGTTTCCACTCGGGGCTGATCTTCTTGCAGTAGCTCCACACCATGTTTTGCATGCATAGCTTACGTAAAAGCTCCGATGCCTGTAGACACATATAGAAGGAATTGCAGCAAAGTGACATCAAGTTCAGTAAATTATCTTTATTTCTGATAATGACAACAAAACTGGACATTTTAATAAGATTAATAACATGAATACATAATATGTTCAGTACTGATTAGAGACGTCCCGATCCGATCTTGTGATCGGAAATCGTGCCCGATCACGAGATTGTGGTCTCGATCGGAATCGGACGTTATCTCCCGATCGGGACTCCCGATCAGGACTCGGATAAATATGGATCGCTTTTTTCATTACTTTTTATCAGATCTGGAGTTACGCTGTGGCACAGAGTGAGACCTCTCGACTACAGACAGAGTGCGGCATGACATCACTTCCTGTGACCCTATTGGTTGAATGCTGGCTAAAGACGGAAACAGCTTGAAGCTCGTCGCACGAGCGTGTCTGCGTTGTGGAAGTATTTTGAAGTGGGTGAGAAAAACCTGCCGATTGAGGTGCTGTTCATTTTAGTCTAAGTCCAAAGTGAACAAAGTATTTTATTTATTACTACAATGTTCAAGCTGCGCCACAAAAGTGCTCAGTTTGAGAGTTAAATGTTGAAATAAGATGATTAAAATACACAATAAGGGACATCCTGGATCCGTTTTTCACTCGTCTTTATTTCTTTATGTATTAAATAAGTATCGGATGGGGACTCGGTATCGGTTCAAAATCCAATGACTCGGACTCGGGCGGGCCAAAAGACCTGATCGGGACATCCCTAGTACTGAGCACATTACTCGGTTTACAACACTGATGAAGTGAACATAAACACGACAGGCATTTGACGGAAAGGTCAATTGGATTCAGGTCTGTGGATCGGGCATCGATGCCTTCGTCTGACACACTCCAGCCACATGAGGTTCATCTTGCAGGGTCAAAACTCGATTATTGTTGCTTCCTAAGCGGACAGTTTGATTTCACAGAGGTGCGATTGACTTGGAGTTACATTGTGCTGTTGAAGCGTTCCCTTTTGTTATTTTTTGGAGCAGTATATATGAGAATGTGCATTTGGGTGTGTTTTACTCCCACCTCAGTGAGAGCAGCAGGAGGTGTAGGCCAGCTTTTGTCCAGGACATTCTTTGGCAGGTTCCTGTGCAGGTTCATTAGGAAGGAGTATCGCACATAATCCAGGAAATATTCATTCTCTGGACAGCGTTCTTTGTGGCGGTAAATGAAGCCTTTGATGAATCTAAGACATGTGGAAAGAAATGATGTTGGCGAACATTAGCTGCCTGAGGGCGATGCGCTTCTCACACGGTGAGTGCATTGTCCCGTGTGTGGTTTGCGTACCTGCGGATAGTGTTAGCAGCTTGTCGTCTGCGCTGGGCCCTCCTCCGGGCCAGGATCCCTCGCCACCACGATTGGATGAATATGGCTGTAGAGTACATTACATAGAAAGTAAATAAACTCCTTCCAATTTAAAAGGCTTTTAACAAGCTTATCAGAAAGAGAAACTACAATGGCATCCTGACCTGAGGCTCTCATTTTCTGGTATTTAGACCTCTGTTTATAGCCTCTCCATCCCGCCTGCAGCTTGGTTGCTTGATTGAGATTAAAACAAAAGACAAAAGTATGAACTGAGGCAGATTCAATCCATGATCCAGTGCCATTTCCAATTACAGCAAACATGATTTAAAGGTCCCGTATTATGAAAAACTCACTTTTCCCACGTTTCTACACTATTCTGGTGGTTTTGGGTCATTATTAACCCAAAAACAACAAAATAAACCGTCCAGTGAATCCTGCGTAGTTCTGTAATCACCTACTGAAATGCGTCTGCCAGAAATCTCGCCCCCTGTGATGTCAGAGGGCGAACGTGCGCAAGATGTGCGTGCACATGCACAAAATGAACTTAGTTTCAGCTTCATTTTCAGAGGCGTTTCTGACCGAGCTGTTTGAGACAGAAATGAGGGATGCTGCTCTGCAGCAGCTGTTTGCTATTTCGACAAAAACCTTTACAGATATTTCATATAAGTTTCTGGGAACTGCGATAACTTGTGTAAAAAGAGTATAATATGTAATCTTTAATGCAAAAGAAAAAGTGAAGCTATAAAGAAAATTACATTCTACATTTCAGTTAGTTGTAAAAAAAAAAAAAAAATTAAATTTTCATTTCAAATTTCCATCAGACCATTAAAGTGATGTCTGTGGGCTCTTTGCTTTTCTTTTCTCCCAGAAGGGGGCGCCATGTTTACTATGAAAAAAGACATTCATTCATATATGGGATCAGCCATTGGCCAAACAGCTGCAGAGTCCCCCTCCTGCTGAGGAGGGTTTTTCTGTCACCCTAAGGGGCGGAGCTTCAGACAGACTGACAGGAAAAACACAAATGATTTTCTATTATATTTTAACCACGCATTACTGATACTTGTTTTTATATTTGTAGTTGATTTGAGGATTCCTTTGTCCATTTTATGTTGGAGTTTGAAGAAGTCTACCTTTACATTTTGTAAATACTAGCTGTGGCGAGAAGTATGACGAGATCAGGTTTTACTTTTATTTGGGAACTAAGTTCATTCAAAGAAAAATTACGATTATAGAGTCGAATGTTCAAATATGAACGAAGGTCTTATTGGAAATCAATCTGCTTTGGAAAGAGGGGAAGCTCTCCGACACGCAAAACAGTTAACATCGTTGCAATGTTTTCCTCCTGAGCTGCCTCTGTTTGCGAGTGCCCCCCCCCCGCCCCCGCTAAGCCTGTCCTACCCCCCACAGAGGGCTCTAATACAGCTGTTGTGTTTTTTATCCAATGTAGTGTTGGAGTCCACCGGCTCAGATAAAATGTGTGTGCCGGTGGCTGGAGAGGGGGCCAGTCCACCTCCAGAGTACTGCCGAGGTGCCCTTGAGCAAAGCACCCCCCCCCCCCCCCCAACCGCTCCATGGTCGGCGCCTTCACTCTACCCGATGCATATATGCATGTGTGTGGCTGTTTCAAGGGGCCCGTTGCACTCGGGTGTAAATGACATTTCGTTGTGGGTTTGCAGCTTAAGAGTTGCAGCCATTACAGAAATAAAGGCTTTCTTTCACTTTCACTTTATTCATTCATTCACTGCTTTAACTCGTTTTCTCATTCTATTGGCCCTGGTCTCTCTGGATCAGGCTTTCAGGCTGCTCGTCTCTAACCTCTGTGCTGCGTATCGTTCACGTTCACCACCTATTGTGTCTCACCAGCCCACCCAAATGAAGCTGGCTAGGACCGGCCCTGGGCGGACACTCACCCAGACCGTGTTTCCTGGTCTCGAGCGCCTCCTCGGTGGCAAACAAGGTCTTTGGGAAACGGATGAAGATTTTGGATCTACAAGATGGAGTTTCAAATAAAACATGGATTCTACAAAGCTGGTTATTACAACACATGATTTCCCTCTGCGATCAATGCGGTATTCTGATTATAACAGAATAAAAGAGAAGCCCCTCCCCTCCTGTGCATGGCTTAAAAGCACAGTCAAGCAGAAGAAGAAGGAAGATGAACGCATCATGAAGTGCAAAAAAGCTTTTAAAACACAATAGTTGAATAAGTTTAAAATGACGAAAGTTAACAGTACACTCAAATACATCTGTGTGTGTGCGCGTGTGTGTGTGTGTGTGCGTGCGTGCCACCGACCTGCCCAGTTTGTATTCCTCAGGCTTGTATCCCAGATGTTTGACCAACGTGGCGACTCCGTCAGACAGTTTCCCCTGCCAGTTAGGCCACGTGTCTGGACATAAGGACTTGTACCTAAACACACAAGCTCTGGTTCAGGAATAAAGCTCAACGTTTAACCATCCTTTCAGCCAAATGGGCCACAGTCAAGGTCTGGGGGGGGGGGGGGGGTAGGGGGTCAGAGAGCCTAAACACGTAATTAACATTAAAGCCATTCACACGGAAATCAGAGCTGAACCCCTTCCATTTGTTCTTCTCACTGCGTGGTTGTTTACTCGAACACAGGAAGAGCAAACATACTTGATTATTCTCGACATCGCGACTGGAAAAAAAACAGAAGAAAGGTTGATCACCTCTGAAGGAAGACCTCGTAGCGACGTCTGTAAGCGAAGCCAGCTCTCCTCACCCTGAGATTCTCCATAAGCCCAAGATACTTGACTTGGTGACGGATCAGCACATCGTCAAACCGAACTGGGGGAGCAGGAGAGGGGTCAAAAGCAGAGAGGGGGGATAGAAAGAGAAAAAATATTGGGCAGAATGAACAAGAGCAAAGCAGTAAATGCTAAACAGGCGCAGTGGGAGTGACAGAGGACAGAGAAACGATGTGAAAGAAACAAGAAGCCCGTTGTCGAGAGACGCCGGCCTGATACGCCGACATCCACGGTCGCATTTGCATCTGGAAAACAAACTGCTTTTGGTTCATATTGGCCGAGTCAGAGATGAAATGAACCCTTCTGGGAAAACTGCTTCAACACTGCTGAAGAGCTTTTACATAAAGCTGAGCTCAAACCATTAAACTTTACCCACACACAATCAATGCAGGCGAAAGCAATCAGATGTTGGCGCTCCATCGGTTATACTCTCCAACAACGATCGGTAACATGGATCTGAATGTTAGTTTAAATCACACCCATTTTTATACTGTCATCAACTTGATTCGAGCTCTTCACGCTAAGTCTGCTAGCTTCCTATGCCGCTCCGCACCGAGCAACGAGAGAGGAGGAAAGATTCAGACCTGCTTGCTTGGAGTCGTTGGGCTTGATGCATCGGATATACGAGGGCTCCTTCGACATGAGGATCTCCATGAGTT